>NW_007578999.1:157884-160780 GCF_000690725.1 Stegastes partitus
CAATAACGACATAGTGTAAACACACTGGCATTAAAAGGGTTAAAACCCTGAAAATTAATGACTAGTTGGTGATTATGATCAGGACTGATGTAGATCAAAAAGATAAGACGCTGAAAATGAAAAACAATATGAATATATAATATGCTTCTGGCATTGTTGATTGATGTGAACGTGTTTGTCCTTAAGGACCTCGGTGTGGTTATTTTAAATTGAGGCTGAAGGGTTAAGTCCAGCCCACCCACTCAGCTGCTTTATAACTGAGGCAGCACTTATTCAGTCATTCATTCATTCTTTCTTTCTTTCTTTCTTTCATTCATTCATTCACCAGCCTCCACAGAGCCACATATCATCACTGCTGATCATCTCCTCCTCACAGATCTCTCATGCAGGTTATAAAACTCAGTGTTTGCCGATTTGTTCTTACCTTCTGACTGTGATCATGTCCGGGCGGGCGTTACTCCGAAAAAATCCTTTCATCCTCTTCAGGTACTTTTAAAATCCAGCAAGAGCTTCTAGCAGTCAAATCCAACCTCCAGCCAGCGTCAGTCTTCAACAACTTTTGATTTGTTTTGGTTACTTCGGTTCATAACTTCGGATGCTCAAGCTCTGCCCATCCCATCGGTCCATCAACTCCAGCTCCTCCGCGAATATCGGAGATCTAACCATCTAAATCCTGCTCCAGCTCCAGAAGTCCTCACACACAACCTCCACCTTCTCATGCCTCCTCCAGGCATCCATCAGTCTCTCCTCTAAACACCATAGCCTCTTCATTCAAGCCTCACCTGTTACCTGCCCACCAACTTCCGGGTTCAAGCCCGCTGGCTCCGCCCACCAGGATGATGTCATAGCCGACCTCCTGCAGCTCCAGCGCCCCCTGCTGGTGTGGCCCTTTTCCTCCAGGTTCACCTCTGTAGCCGCACACTGGCAGGTAATGATACCGACCTAGTTAAATTCTGTTTAGTTTATCTGAATCAGGCTGTGGAGAAAAAATCTTTTTGTTTATGTTGAAACATCAGTTCTTCTCAGGAGCATGATTTAAGGCTAAAAAAGATTAAAATGATTGTGTTTAAGATAGCTTTGAAGTTTATAAATGAAGCATGTCTTTGAACTGTGGGAGGAAGCCCGAGAACCTGGTGAGAACCCACGCTGCACATGTAAACTCCACACACAAAGATCCCAGGCTTCCTAGCCGGGACGCGGACTAGGGATCTTCAAAGCTGTGCTAACAACTGAGCCATCATTCAGCCAAGTCCAAAGATGCGATGAGGTAATTAGTGATTCAAAATGGTCCATCTGTGTATGTGAGTCTGCTTGGTTGTCAGTCTCTATGTGGCCCTGTGATGGACTGGTGACCTGCCTTCACCCAAAGTCAGCTTAGATAGGCTCCAGCTGGTATAGAAAATGGATGGATGGACGGTACAGGTGCTCTGTTAAGGAGAGCGGACTTCATAGATACTTCTAGTAAGGCTTGCACACACTCCCAGTGGCATCTGTTTGGACTTTAGGGAAAACAGAAACCACATTTGGTTTGCTGTCAGACAGACTTTGGTTGTGTAGTGACAAAAAAAAGTAAAAACAACTGGTTGATCTCCCCATAATCATCAATAAGTAACTAGTTATATGATTATATTTGATATTATAGCTAAGCATTGTTTTCAGAGATTAACCTGCTTTAAATACACCGATGATTATGAGCTATTATATAAAATTGAGGTTAATTTCCATATGTAAAATGAAGCTTAATTTCCACATTTAATAATACCTTGGTGTCTTGGCTAAAGCATTAAACTAGGTAGGTTAATGTCCATAGATAATGTCCATTCATAATTAACAACACCATAGAGCCTCAGCCACACCAAGTATTACAGTCAACTGAAGGAGTATTATATATGTTCAAGAGGCTTAAACTATTACTTTTACTTCGGTACATTCACACCATAATAACTCTTCAGGGAGCCAAATTCAACACTTACACTAGTTAGGTAGTTCATACATACCAATCATATTTATTCACTGGAGGTCACTTTGGCGCAACAGCTCTTGTTTTAAACACATTCTATTATTGGTGGCTTGACTTTATCTCTAGATTCCAACAAATGAGTATCTGCCCCAGGACAAGTTGAATATATTTGCATATAAGTTTTGCAGATGCTATATCATCTCAATCTATGATGAAGCATTAGCATATGGTCTTTGTTAGGGCACCTTAAGCACACAAAACATTAATCATTTCTCAGGCGGCTCTTTTGTGTCCGGACTTCTCAACCTTTCCAAATCGTGGATCAGTTGCTTGTCATCTTGACATGAAGACTACAGGCGCTGAATCGGCATAATCGCCTTTTATATTAACACACTAGCATCTTTGGTCACCTCAAGGTTCTTATCTGACGCTGCTGCCTTGGCAGGTTTTGGGGGTCTTCTTTAATAACTAACGTTTTGCAGATGTATGACCAGGGAGCTTCCATCCTTGCCCGCTAGATTCAGCCTACCACTCTGCTAGAATCTTTTCACCCTCCTGCAGGAAGACAAATGGAAGATGAAACAAGCATCATGTTGTACAACAAAGAAGCATCAGTTAACATTATTAAGAGCGCTCCTCAGTCACATCTGTGCTCCAGTGTTTCTCCTTGCAGCCCGCCTTGCCAACATTTGACCGAACCAATCGAGTCCATACATAATCTGTTCACTTCCTCCCCTTCTTCAGTCTTAAAACTTAATTCCTGACGTTTAGACGTTTAGATTCATCAGTTTTAGCTTTCTTGGGAATGGATGTTGTTACATCCTGTTCAGTGGACCACAGAAGTAACTATAGTAACTATGCCAGACGTTTATCTGTGTGGATTCAGCAGGCCATTGATCCTCGGCATCCAGATGTGAAGGTTGTGCATTCAAATTA
>NW_007578999.1:161540-180913 GCF_000690725.1 Stegastes partitus
GCTCACCACATTGCTTCAGCCTCTACAGATCTGCAAATATCACTTTCTTCCTCAATCTCCTCCTTTTTAAAGCTTCAATATCATAACTCTTACAATTTTACAGAAGAAGACTGCAGCACGACCCTCTGCATCTACTCTGTTCAGTCAGTGGTAGAGGAGGAAGAGGAGGAGGAGGAGGAAGCAGTGCACACCGTGTGCGACATCTTAAAAAGCTGAAAACCTGAACTGCTCATCCAGAGACACACTTTCTAAACTATAGCGGAAGAAAGAATTATGGTTGTTTCTCGTATTTTGTGGGTCTGCAGAACACAGATGGTTCATAATTGTACCTTAACACTGTGTGAACAGGATTTTGTATAATGAGGACCATTTAAGTTGGTCTCCTTGTTCCTGTGTTCATACTAAATTCATTTCAACATTGTGAATCTCAGGCTCTGCTGGGGGGGGGGTTTGTGATCTCAGGGTTCACGCCTGCTCAGATTGTTCCAGAGTCACCACCAAACCAGAAATGCACATCATTCTGAAATAAATGGTCAAATCTGATGGAGTGTCCTGCCTGAACTGTAATGTCTTTTTACTGTGAATGCAGGTTCACCAGATTTGTCACGTTCTGATTCAGCAAAGCAGAAATGCCTTCATTGATTCCACCACTAGCTGCCTCCATTTTTCACAAGGAGGACTGAAACAGAAGCCGTGGAGCATTCCCTGTGGATTAAAACCGCCATCGAGCGATGCAATTATTACAAATCACTCGATATGCCCAGGTGAAATCAGTCCCACGCGAAGAGGACGTTTCCCTTCTTTCAATCTGTCTTTGTTATATTTTTCACATTATTCATTCTTTATCACATTTGTATCTGTCAGTGGCAGTCTGGTGCTTCTGTTGGCTCTTTGTTTTTTAGACATCTGCGCTCGAATGCCTCGTCTCCGGTGATGTTATCTAAATAAATATTTATATCTGTCCTACTACTGATGATTTCTCCAACCTATAACCAGCTAATGAGCATCTATAGGCTTACTGTTGTGCTGGTCGACGTCTTTTCATGTGATCACACTCTGATGCAAGGTCACAGCTTCACAATATGGAATAAATACATAAATAAAAGAGGACACCTCACAAAAAACTTTTCTAGTTAAATGAATGACATCTGCATAGAGAAGCCGGTGAATCTGTGATCTAAAGAAAAGGGACGCCTCTAGAGCAAAACTGAAAACACAAGGTTGGATCTGCTATTAGATCTAAATTGATTGGTAGGTGTTCAAGACAATATATAACTGAAACTGAGATTTCAGTTTTCAACGTCTGATGCTGTTAGAGGTGTTTTTCCCCATATGCTTATTTCCAAAGCATCAACTTTTCATGAGCTATCTTTGTGACAATGCAATTTCCAGCTAGCCCTATGGGTGTTGAAGAAAACCCATTTATTGTAAGACGTAGGAAAATATTCTCAAACCGTAAAGGAACTTATAACCCTCCAGTTTATCGGTAGAAAAATAAGCTTGTATTTTCATTTTTTGAGATTCGTGTTCCTTCGGGCCAAGCCTCAAATGTGTAAGTAAATATGGTTGTAATTATATTTAAAAAGGAAAAAAAACAGTTTGGGTGTTGAAACTAATGTAAGTATGGTGCGAAACTTCACAGCTCGCTGATGATGATGATGCCACATAAATATAGAAAACGGAGGATTTTTGCAGATTACCATTTAAAACATCCTCATTCCTCTCTCCTGTCAGTGCAGATCCAAACTGCTGCCCCCTCCCTGGGTGATCCTGGTAGCTACTATTGCTGAGTTAATGGGCCTTGTCTGTCTCTTCTTCTTTCCTTTAGCTGGCTCTATAGACCCAGTCTGCAAGCATCCCTGCTCCCACAGCCCACTCCTCTCTCTCTCTGACCCGGCAGCACATATCCCCAAGACACACTCCAGTGGGCCCCCTGGCTCTATTCATTTCATGCCCTTCACTCCGCGGGG
This sequence comes from Stegastes partitus, assembly GCF_000690725.1. NCBI lineage: Eukaryota > Metazoa > Chordata > Actinopteri > Pomacentridae > Stegastes > Stegastes partitus. Next base: position 163,511 of record NW_007578999.1, read on the forward strand.
CCACAAATCTCTCTTTCATTCTTTTGCCATCTTTCCCTGTACACACTATCTCGATCTGCTTCATGTACATTGTCCCCTTTTCGCCGTGATGTCAATTTCTGTCTGTCGGTGCTTTGTTTGTATCTCCTCCCTCTGCTCCTCCTCTCATATCAGTTTTTCTTTCTTTCTTATTCCGTCTGTTCCTCTCTCTTATTTCTTTCTACCCCCGCCCTGCACAACCCTCCTATCTGTTTACCTTTCCGCTTTCTTTCCAAATCCCCCAATGTGCTTTATTGGCGTGGTGTGCAATTCATTGCCAGCACATTCCTCATGGTTGAGGTGTAGCACCACATTCAAATATAATATAGAATCTGTCAAGCAGAAACATTACAGGGCATAAATATTTATTCTCTACTCTTCATTGCCGCTGCCTCCATCTTCATCTGTTCCTCTTCAAGAATCCTCCCCTCTCCTTCTCCCCCCCCTCTCTCTATTTTCTCCATAATTTCTTCGACTGCTCTCATTCCAACCTGCGCTGGGTTAGGTCCAAGCCTGCGTCTGTGCTCACCCGGTGAGGAAAAGGCCCTTGTTTATCAAAGAAAAACACTTCTGAAAAATTGATCCACCATATCAAAGACCTCGCTTCTTTATGAAAAAAATCCATTTTCTGTGGTGCAAGCCAGACCAAACAACCATAAAGCTGATATGTCTTTGGCAGTCCCTGTGGGACTAGAAGAAACAGCACATTTAAACTGACAGAAAACATTACTGTCGAGGTAAAAAATGATAGAACACTGAATTCACACATCCTTGTGCATGCATTATTTTCACCTTCCTCTCTAATTATGTCTTCTATTTCACGGTGGCCTTTGAGGGACGGCATCCCGTGCGGAGGATGTCAGTGAAAATATAAATTATGATCACAAACAATAAGGCGGAATTGGTCTCCTCCTTGATTACATGTTAGCCTCTTTGCTGCAGTTTTTTTTTTATATGGAAAAAATGAAAACACTTCATTTCCCAGGCTGAAATCAGCACTCGGCTAATTTGCTCATTAAGTCAGAAACCCACAAACAAAGCAACCTGAACAGTTGTAACAGAGTCCTACCAGCAAAAGGCTTTGTGTAGCTGCCATAATTAGGATGCCAACACTTTATCTTACTCCCTTTGTGCTGATTTTTTATGTCGTACCTGTTCTTTGATGCTATCTGTTACACTCTGACAATTTCTCACTCTGTTAACTTGGCTGACAGCCGTTCCATATTAATTTCTTGGCCTTTAGGCCACAAAGCCATTTCTTTTAGCCTCACCTGACCCCGTGACCCTCAGTCTCAGAAACACTGTAATTTTGACAAGTCTGGGCGTCTGACACGTCTGATCAGCTGGTTGACACAGTGTGCAGTCATGACTGGGCTCCTGAGTGACAGGGAGGCACTACCTGGTAGGAATAAAAACCAGTGAAGTAGGGAGTTGGTTCCCACAGTGCCTGGAGCTTTGAGCCGGCACTGGGATGAACGAGACAGGGCATCAATCACAGTGTTTTTCTGTGTCAGCCTTTCCGTCCCTTCTATGTAGTTCTCTGCAGGATCAGTACAGGTCCTACAAATGAACCAGTGGAGCGATAAAGGCTGAGTGACAATAGGTCTTTAGGTCTTTCATGACGCTGCATTTTTTGGTAGAAGACTGGCTGATCAAGCTGGTTCGTTTGATAAGAAGCGGAGATGTGATTTATGAAGATGTGTACGTTCATATGTGTACACTGGCTTTGACTGTTTATGTATGCTAATGCATCTGTGATGTTTGCACACGAATGACTGATTTCCCGTCCTGTAAATAACTCCCGCAGAGCCTCCGCCGAGCATACATATTCGAGGCCCATCCGCGTCAGCAGGATGTACGAGCGCAAGAATGGCAAGGTGTTTATGATGTCGCTCGACGTACGTGTGAGTGTGACATTGAGCGCATGCGGATTAGGGAGGCTTTTGCTCTGATGCATCCATGTTTTCCCAGGCATTTCTCTTCTACCTGTCCTTGTTACATGACTGCTGCCTGTAGCTGGCACCACCTACAAGCCTGCTGTAATTAAAGTGTTTGATCTCCTTTCCTTCCCCGCCGAGCCACACATTTCCACACCAGCAAACACTATGCCATTGCCACCGTGATCAATGACTGAAGGAGAAGCGAGAACCACAAACTGACAGTGCAGAGATTGAACAAGGGGGGTGCGGGGACGGCGACGGAGGGTGGCAGGGTGGAGAGAGGAGGCGGAGGAAGCTAGTTAAGAGGAAGAGTGAATGGGACAGGGGGTGAAGTCAGGGCTGATGAAATAAGTTGAGCAATGTACAGGCTTTACGTTGGAGTGCACACGTGGGGGGGAAAAAAAAATAAAAAAAATTCTCATTACTGGTAGCAGCAGTTCTTACATTACAAGAGGTTGCTTTTTTTTTTTTTCCCCCAAGAAAGACAAGTGTTTCACACAGCTCCCCAAACAAGAGAACAATTCATTTGCTATACAAACTCCATTCCAATACAAATCAAATGTTGTGTAAGGGAAATCACATTTTAATTAAAGCGGCTCCTAAGCAGTAGCCTGCTAAAAAATAAATGAGTAGGAAAAAAAAGCTGTGTACACATGTATTGCAATTTTTTATTTCAGCTGCATTATTCAGGGAAATAAATGCCACATGATTTGCAGGCCTGGTTTCAGCTTAGCTAATACATTTGGAAATAATAATGTAAAAAAATAAAAAACATGTTATATGGTTTTATGTTACCCTTATGGGAAATAAAATTGATTTTTCTGAGCTATACTTACTCAGCCGCATCCACAAAGAGATGATCTAGTGACATTTATACACTCATGAGACCCACGTATGCGCACCGACACACATCTGCACAAATGTAAACACACAGATACAAGATACTACACACACACACACACACACACATACCTAAACATGTGGGTGTGAAGAGTAACAACAGTAGCTGAGGGCAAGTTTATCAAAATGTAGGAGAAGGAAAAAAAAAAGGAATTGATGTCAGGTACCACAGGAAAACAAACCAGCTAGCCCACATCAAAAATGGCCCCCACACCGAAGTGCTGCATTGCATCCTGGTTTATCAAAGCAACCGGTTGGAAAATAGTACATATTTTATGCCTAGAAAGGAGCCCATGCTCAGATACTTTAAACAATAAAGCCACACATGTGTCTCCCAAGTTACTCGCTGTCATTTCTGGTCCACCCAGAGACAGTAAGAATAAGGAAGCCACAAAGTGGAACCACAAGCTTGGATGGTGATCTGATGAGAGCGGAGATGATTCAAAAAGAGAGAATAATAACGGCAGCAAGTGAATAAAGCAGCAGCAGTATCTGTGTGCTGTTTAGTTGATTAAAACTGTCCCAGAAATGTCACATGAGAGGTGCATGCTTTCAACACTTCTGAAGTATTTTAAAGCTTTGAGTTTTTCCTTTATCTCGACATCTAAGTCCTAACCTTTACCGTCCGAACCCAAATCCCTTTCCTATAATGGTGCAATGCTATTTATCTGGCTTCAGTGAGGACCAGATCAAATCAAGAATGAGGTTTGATGAATGGGCATTGCGGCACATTGCACCTCTGTTCTGGAGAGCACAGTTTGTCACAGAGCAAAACAAAACGAGCATTCAAACAGTAATTCTGCGATTTCGTTTAGCTTTCATCCAAAGCGATGTACATCCGAGAGTAGATGCAACACGAGCAAGGATCCATTCAGGAGAAAACAACCTGGATCAGTGCCACAAAACAGGTTAAAAGTGTGAGAAAAATAATGTCACTGAAAAGTTCAAAAATGTGTGTTTAAACAGTAAACCTCTGTGTAAAAAGAGCTTTTATCAAAATGATAAGGAAATATTTATTAAATGTATCTAACAAGTCACACATGCAGTAACTAAAGTATGATTCTCTTCTCTTCTGCCTTATTTAAACCTCTGACATCCACGGTCGGGTGTTCTCTTTGCTTTTGAAGTGTATGGATCTAAAGGGCTCTCTGAGGCCGTCAGAGAAAAATGTTGCGGATGACTGTGAGTCAAGCAGGCGGGTTTAAAAAGATCTCCAAATCGTTTTAAATCAGTCGTTCCACCGTGAGTAAAATCATCGACAAGAGGTGTCGATTCTAAAGGACCGGCAGTTTGTCCGGGATTGGCCGCGTCAGCAAATTCCGCTCAAAACGTTTGATGCAAAAACAAGTCGCAGAGAACCCAAACATTTCGTCACAGGATGCAGATAGCTATTTGATTTGCATGAGGGGTGGGAAGGTCCTGGGTTCGAATCTCGGCCCAGGATCTTTCTGCATGGAGTTTGCATGTTCTCCCCGTGCAGCGTGGGTTCTCTCCGGGTTCTTCCTCCTACAGTCCAAAAACATGTTGAGGTTAATTGGTGATTCTAAATTGTCCGTAGGTGTGAATGTGGGTGTGTTTGTTTGTGTCTATGTGGCCCTGCGATAGACTGGCGACCGGTCCAGTATAAACCCTGAGTCGGCTGGGATAGACTCCAGCCCGCCCAGCGGCTCTACATAGGATTAAGTAGTGTATACATAATGGATGGATGTGCCAGGGGGGAAAAAAAAAACCCTTGATGTCCAGAACAGTTCTTTTTTTTTTGGACAGCAAATGAATATACAGACAAAGAGCGGGATGTTTGGAATAAAATGCTCTGAACTGACAAATCAAAGACAGTTAGGCAAAAAAAAATAAAAAATCAGTAGATAAAGAGAAAGACATAAAAACTGTCTTCAAACCAAGGCACTCTTTAGATTGAAATGTGTTTATTATGCCGATACGTCCCAGCAGGACTTTTTTGTGGCTTGAGAATACAAGACCGTTGGCTTCAGCTGTAACTTTGTTGTGTATTGTCTGCTGCGTTCTCATGGGAAGGACTGACGGAAAAGTTAAAAGAGAATTTCGCGGAACACAAACATGCAGTCTATGTGGCTTTATCTTATCTTTGTCTTTTATTTATTTGTGTTATATGTGTAAACCAATATTAAGCGCTATTCTGCAGTGCTGAAGTTTGATATCTGTGTATTTACAATGCTGAGGCTTTGGAGAATTCCTTGCATGTTTGTTTTGTCTTTTTTTTCTCTCTGTCTCTCTCTGTTGGCTCTTGCTGTTGTTTTTAAGTGGGTGTGTAGTTGAGATTTGCTCTTCACATGCAGAATCCAATTGACTAGATTGTCTAGCCAATTGGATTCTTTTGGAACTCTTGTCTGGCTGATAACATACACCTGTGGGCTTGCCTGATTGATTAAAATAGAACCGATACGTAGACGTATTTGTGCACCGAAGAAGGCTGCTAGGCTTTTTATTCATAGTCCAGCAAGACCATGGCAGTAAAGATGTTTAAATCTAAGGAGTGCCTCAGTTTGGAGAGATTTCTTAGCGCTTTTACAAATAGAGTTGTTTGGCCACAGTAACAATAGACACATCTGGTGCAAAGCAGAGACAGCTTTTAAGGAGAACAACCTCATGTCAACTATGAAGCGTGGTGGTGGAGATGTTCTGGTGAAGGCTTGCTCTGCCTCTTCCTCAGGGACCGGGGCGGCTCGCGGGCTTTGATTTAACGATGAATTCTGCATCGCAACGAAGAGTTCTAGAAAACATGCCATCTCTCAAAAAGTCGAACCAGACGTGGACGTTTCAACAAGATAACGATCCTAAGCACACGAGCAAATCCGCCGAGGAACGGCTGAAAAAGAGGAAATGAACGGTTATGAAATGGCCTGGTAAATGCTCGGATTTGAATCCCAGGGAAATGATGTGGGGAATTTAAAACGGGCAGTACATGCAAAAAAAATAAAATAAAAACCCCCCTCAAACATGTTGCAATTGAAGGACATTTGTATGGAAGAGTGGTCAGAAATTTGAGCCAGCCGATGTCAGGGACTGGTGGGCAATTATGCAAAACGCCTACGAGAAGCTATTTCTGCTAAAGGGGGCAATACCGCTTTCTGAAGCATTACTTTTTTCCACCATAGAATATTATCTCCATTGAATAAATGATTGAAAAAAAGCTTTTTTTCCTTGTGATGTTATTTAAATGTACCACTTTTACCTGTAGGCACTGTGGATCCAAAAAAAAAATTCCCTCCCACATGACTATTTCTCAGCATTCGTTCTGGTGATAGGTTTGACTTGGAAAAATATCGTCAGTATGTTTAAAAATCTGATGGGGTCACTGGCATGCAAGTCGTGCTTCTATTGGCTGATTGGCAATGTTGGATAACTAGTACCGTGACTCAAGACCCATCAATGGCTGCGTTCCAACCATAGACTGTATAAACGATGGACATAGCTACCGTGACGTCACCCGTTGGTTTCTGCACTGAGAAAATGAAGCCAGGGTTTTGCTACTTCCTGGTTGACATCTTGGATTTTTGGAGCCAGTGACGCAAAAATCGTCTGAGGGGGGCGGAGCCATAGGAGCAGCGATTGGTCAGACGGACTGAGAGGCGGGCCCTCTCTGCCCACCCACATTTACCGCCTTCTGCTCGCTTCGTCTGCATCGTCGCTGCCGACTGTCAATCAAGCCAGCCACGCCCCTTGCCCCGCAAAATGTTGACGATTTTTAAAAAATTCAGTATTGATTTATTTTCAGATTGGCCACCTGATCTGTGGATTTGATTGTGAAAACTAATAAGAAAAAAATCCTGAGCTGTAGGAATGTGGTATTTTGTGATCTCTGATCACTTCTTTTCCAATTCAAGTCTATGGGAGCCAGGGCTTTTTGGAGCCAGCAGCTAGTGGATGTAGGTTTTTGACACTTCCGGGTTGGCTTCATTTTTCAGGGCCGGTTGCTACGTCCATCTTTTATGCAGTCTATGGTTCCAACATCCATTCCACCATACTAATAGCACGCTACAAATAGATGTCGTATGTCCCACTACATAGCATGTCAAATGTACTACACCAAACATACCTGGACATCCTGCTACATCTGGTTGGATTTTAAATGATTGCTTATTTTGTACTACAGACTGCGATAGTTTAATCAGCATCATAGTGACAAAATTGTATGCCCCAATATTGCGTGCTGCATGAAAAAGTATGTGATATGGACATGCTATCACCCAACCTATGTGGCATTTTGTCTTGTTGATGTCACTAAGATTTACTTTGTCCACGCATGTGTTTATTAACCTTCATTCTCTCTGCAAGATTCTTTTCAACGCTCTGAGTCCGTTACCCATAAATGGTCAGTTCCTCGAAAGTTTCTGATTGAAATACAGTCTATTTACAGTGTCTCGTCTTTTACATTATCCATTAGGGCTGATGGTTTCTTTTCTAACAGGAGCAATAGGTAAACACGGGAAGTTTCCATTCCTAGATGCTGCGGAAACCAAAGCGAGACCAACGCACTTAACTGCAGGTGGGCCAAGCGCGCTGCATGTTGGCAGGCTCCATCTCAGCAGCATGCTGATGGTGTTTGATGTATTTCTCACCTTTTATTATTTCTTTGCGCGCACAAAAAAACACACATACACACCGAAAAACCCACAGGACAAACAGAGGGCACACGCAGACCTGCTCAGACCCAAGTCATGTACTTGCTTGTAGATTCCCTGACATCTGTCTTCCTCTTCTAATACACACTCACACACCTCTACCTTCCTCCCACCTCTGCCTCTGCCCTCATCCACCTCTCTCTCTCTCTCTCTCTCTCCCCTCTCCTCAAGTCAGCCAACCAGCTCTCCCAGGCCCACATTCCCATTCTCCACAACTCCGTGGCTGGCTGACCTTGGAGCAGCGAGGACAGATCAGAGACAGACAGGCTGGGAAAAGGAGCCGCTATTCATCTTATGTCGGCATGCCAGCCTGGCCAAACAAGCTTGGGGAAACAATCCCTAGCAAGGGAGAGCTGCAAGCATCACCAGCCTGAGTGGCGCGATCCGTCAAATTACCTGAGCTCTCTGGACTGTGGCCCGGCCCCATATCGAGAGGCTGGCTTGCAGGCTTATGGCTGAGCACACAAACATACACACAAACATTGAAAGTCCCCCACAGCAGCGTGGGATCGCTGTCTCTTCCGTGACATTTATTTCTGGCAAAGTGTTGCTTCTCTGTTGTTGATGCCTTTATCTGTTTGACCTTGTCTCACCCTAGAACACCTGTACGACTTTCATCTTCACGCTAATCATGCAAGTTTCTCATCTTGTTTTAATTTGAACTTTTTGGGATGATCCAGTTTTCTCATCTGCACTTTCCCCCTCCTACCCCTCTTTGCTTGTCTAAAAGCAGCTAACCCATCTTCCCCATTTTCTCTCCATCTTATTGGACACATCATTCCATCCATCCATTATCTATACACCGCTTAATCCTCGTTAGGGTCGCAGGGGGCCTGGAGTCTGTCCCAGCTGACTTAGGGGCAGGGGACACCCTGGACAGGTCGCCAGTCCATCGCAGGGCTACACTTAGAGACAGACAACCAAGCACACTCACATTCACACCTACGGACAATTTAGAATCACCAATTAACCTCAACATGTTTTTGGACTGTGTGGGAGGAAGCTGGAGAACCCGGAGAGAACCCACGCTGCACGGGGAGAACATGCAAACTCCACGCATAAAAATTCTGGTGCCCCCACCGGGACGCGAACCGGCAACCTTCTTGCTCCGAGGCAACAGTGCTAACCAACTGCACCACCTTGCAGCCCCACATCATTCCAATTAATGCTATTGTAGCCTCCCTTTTCCCCCTCCTCATCCTCCTTTTCTTTCTTTTCCCTCTCCTCTTCCAGCCTTTTTTTTCCCGCTGTTATCTGCTTCCTTTAAGAAAAAAAAAAAAAACCTGACACCTCCTCAGATCCACTGATGTGTTTTTTTCGTCTTACATGGTAATCAGTTTGCAAATCAGTGCAGTGTCAGGGAGAGTGTTGCCAAGTTGTTTGGATCACTCTGCCTTAATCTGCGAGACGGCGGAATCGTTGCGGACTGCGGAGCACGCTAGTCTGGAGTGGATTTATGTTTTAAGGGAGGCTCAGAAGGCGGAGAAGAAAGAGATATTACATTTGAGAAAATAAAGTGCTCTATAAAAATACCCCAAGCATCGAGGACGCTTCAGAATAAAGAGGCTCAACGTCGCTCTTTATGACTCATTGATGAATTATGTTTCGAAAAAGGACTGGTTAAATAGTTGGAATCCATTTACCGGTGTCCCATGTCGGCTGACAAGTCTCAATTTTCCAAACTTCTTAAATATGAAGTAAAAGCCAGAATGAAAGTTTTATCAGTAACTGGTGTAATCACTTGGTGTCACTAATGCGTATTTTATAGTTCTGTCCCAGCGCTCATGTGGACTACACGGTCACTGGCAAATTGTCAGTGGCATTGTTTTGTCTGAAAGCCTACAGAAAAACAGCTAAAGGTCATAATGGTTTACAAGCTTAGAAGTCGATACTTTATCAGACCTGCTAGAATAATGGAGAGCATAAAACAGGAGTAGTGGGAAGTGGGTTTTTTATACAAGTTCCCCCCGGGGACCTTATCTTACCACAAACTATTTTTAGTGAAGATGAGAAAATGAAAAGGCTCTGAGAGCTGGGGCGATTTTTCCTCGTAGAGTTAGTCGGTTTTGGCCTTGACAGCTTATACAGCCCGTGTACTTTTGGATTGGAGGTGGATGCCTTTGTAAAGTGAGTAAAACGGTGTTCAGGCTCCGGTTTTAAGGACCTGTTTTTTGGCAATGTTGGACTTTAGTTACACTGGTTACTTAGTGTTATAAATGAATGCCAAACAAACAAGTTGGAATATTCTAAATAGAAAATAATACAGAAATGATAGACAGTTATTTGTTACTTCAAAAAGCTTGCACCAGTTGACTGCGGACCCCTCAGAGCAGACATCCAATCCTCATACAAGGACGATAACTGAACTGAAGGAGACACATAATGACTATAAACAGTGCAGCTGTTTCATGTCTCTTTTGCTTTGATTGACTTCCCGACAAGAGGTGCTAGGAGCCACTCATACAGAGAATCTGGTCCAGGGACCCCTGGCCTCTGTCTAATAGCAACCCATCCACAGTGTTAACTTCTGATAGGGGGCAGCAGATTCAAGTGGGGGCCATTGCCACCCATGACCATCCCTCTGGCGGCAGCCCTCCCCGTGATTGCCTGGACAAAGAATCATCCAGGATGTGAAGTGAGCTATGGTGGATGGGCACTTGGAGGATAGGTGTGATGGCAGTGGATTAACAAGATAGACTAACTAGAGCCAGGATTGGCACCATTCCTCTGACTGCAGGAACAGCTGGGTGTATCTCTGCTCCCCTTCCCAAAACTCTGTTCCTCTCCATTTAGCTCGTCATGCAGCACCGAGCACAGATGGGATGTTTTTTGAGGGGAAGTCACATTGGAGGACCACGGGGACCCCCCAGGCTGTGGCTTACGGTAGCTGTTTTACTCCCACAATGTAATTGCCTTGGAAAACCCTTGGCTTGGGTGGGGCATTCGGTGGCAACAGATGATAGACACATACTGCACCACTTCACAGAGCCAGGGGCAGGGATAGATGGATGAATGTTTGGGGAACGGGGCCCGGGTTTGCTGATTTATGCTCTGGAGCACCACTAGAGAGCTGAATCAGCGGGATGGAGAGATGCTGCATGTGTTTCTAATAAATAACTCCTCTTCAAGTTAGTGTCTTTACCCAATTTCTACCCAGAGGAACCTTCTGGAGGCCTTTGCCCTCCATGTGGAGCGTGTGTGATTGTTTTTTGATGAGAGCCGTACCCTCAGGACTGGGGGATGATGTGACAGCTGTTCTAATACGTTTACCGAGCATTCAAATTGGAGTGAAACTGCTGAATCACCACATACATAAACTCGCACACAATGCATACAGCAAAGCTTTGATTAAGCAACAGCTAGCTGCTGGAGGAGCTTCTTGAAATCCCTCAGAGGTGACATGAAAAACAAACGCCGCTGTGTTGTTATCATTAAGGCGTTACTTGCAAGAGGTGCTCGGAAAAGCCCTCCAAGGAATTCTCGTCGGTATTCAGTTCAGAATTACATAAGAGGATGTAAGGAATTTGGGAACATGTGATGGAGCGGCACAGCAGATGCCAACTGAGGGCTTTCTTAATTAGGGGTGATTTTCCTTCAGCAGTAGCTTCAAATGCGTTTTCCTCCTCTCCCGTCATGCTTTGGTCTGGTCTATCCTTGGAGAGTCTGCACCCCCAGAGATAAGATACCCAGATCAGCTGTCCACAAGTCAGCACATGTGGTATTTACTGAAATATATTCATGTCTTCTTGTTGTTCGCTGACCTATTTTCAGATAAAAGAATTTTCTTTTTTTCCCGCTTTAGCAGCTTTTGAGAGGAACTCCCCATCTTGCTTTGTTTTTTTTTTTATTATTATTTTTTTTCCCTTCTTTTATACTCGTGCAGACTTTCTCGGCGCTATCTGAATTTAACCGAAATGAAATTGCACTTGCACGAAAAGAAAATAGCAGAGGGCAGTTTGTGTAACCGTGTTACGAGGGAAGCGAAGCTGAAGAATGAGGAGTGGAGTGTCTTGACGGAAGACCTTGCCAACAGTGGGGGAGGGGAGACGGAGGAGGAATGCCGGATCGATGGATGGTGCAACCCAAAGCTCATTTTTAAGTCCGGGAGGAAGTTATTTGTGCAAGAGCCGTGGCATTGGAGACGGGGGAGCAGCAGACATACGCGCGCATTTGCCTACAGATGTGATGGCGTCAGCAGGAAACATAGCTCTCCCGGGACTCCAAATGGCTTGCTAATATCCGTCCCCACTGTACCTCCACACGTGACCTTACAAATCACCAGCCTCACAGCGTTCAACTCGCCATGCTTCTGTCGAGCATATACACAGAGGCGGCTAATCGGAACCATCCATTATGTGAGGGCAGGCTTGTTTCAGGCCACCGGCCATTCATGGTGATGGATGTGAATGAAGGCTGAGGGAGAGACAGAGAAAGAGAGAGACCTTTAGAGTGTGAGAACAGATTAAATAAGTCATCTACAGCATTATAGTATTACATGAAAATGCACTGATGCATGATCTCAGTGCAATGTATATTCCTTGTATTAGTTTGTTACATAAATCCTGGACTAATATAACTAGTAAAGTGTGGAAATGCTCTCACTTTTCTTTTCTTTTTTCCGTTGCAATATGATCTTTTGCTACAGGTATGATTCTATGCAAGCTTTCAGAATGAAATATTAGCATGAACAAAGTGACAAAGCAATTCTTTGGGGAAAAGGGAAAAAAAAGAATCTCATTATCTTTTTTTTTTTTTTTTTTAGATCTCTCACTCTGATCTGAAACAGTTACATTTATGCAGGAACACTAAATGACATCCATTTTAGTGTCTCAGTGCACATTGGCTGGTAAGAGATGGAACGCGTGCGAAAGCTGGAATGACAAATCCAAGCTGTATGGTTTTGCAGCACCGTTACATTGACTAGAGGCACACAGGGGAGCCTATACAGCTCCATAGTGGAGTGTGAGCCAGTAAAACAATGACAAGCCCTATCTATCCACCCCAGGGTGGCTTCTCCGAAGTCTGGAGTATTAAACTGAGCCCTGAGATAAAGCGGCTTCTAGCACAGTTCAGCCACGGGGGGAGATGTGCCCGGTCTCCTTATGTATTCCAGTCGCGCTGCATATTGTTTGATATAATCAACATGGACCAGGGCGTACTGCGCGGCACTCAAACACATAGCCCTCCCAAGAGTAATATAAGTCTGACTAACACTGGCATGATTTATGCAGATTCCGACACATACCTATGTGCAATATTGCATGTGAAAGTACACGATTTTCCACAGGTTTTTGGCAGCAGTGAAATATTTAAAGATGTGTGAGTGTGTGGTGCGTGTCTGGTGTGTGTGTGTGTATAGACGTGCATATAGTGTGTGTGTGCGCCTCACAATCCAAGGCAGAATATTGCCTAAGTGTATATTCATTTTTGTCGAGACAAACTGTGTGAGAAGCCAGCTCAGTGGCTATGCTTCACGTCAGATGCATTACCTTACCCACACCAGTTGTCACATATTCCACTGCAGGCTCGAAGTGGGAGCATGCACTAGTTTTACACTGTATACATTTTTACAGTTTGGCTGGGGCTCAAGAAGCCTTGGAAAATGAAAAAAGTTCCACATGTCTGAACCAAGATAGGACTTTACATACCAATAGGATTGCCAGAGTGTTACAGGTTTCCAAAACACTGGACTTATTTTTCAGAAATAAGTCCGTCAAAAACTGCTGCACTCCACCCCCGCACCAACCACTCAGTTTGGCATACATGCTCTGCGCGGATGAGGTAGAGCCTAAGCTATTCCAGTAGGCTGGAAAGCTGTGTTGAGTATTTGACAGCAAGGGACTGGAAGATTTGATAGGTAATGTAAATCATGGAATATGCCTCAGTGGAGAGGAAGGAGGTGGTTGGAGCAGAGCGATTCTATCAGGAACCAAATCCTCCAAATGCAGCTTTGAATAAGAATGACATAGATAAAGCTTGGAGGAGCCATCATAGGAACTGTAATATTAGACAAACAGGAGATTTGCAATGCTCTTCTCTTAATATCAGGAGACATTATCAGCGCCAACTGGCTAATCTCGTGCTTTTGCCGGAATTGTAAGGATGGCGCGCTTGCTTTTTTCTTTTTTTTTTTTTCTCCCTCTTCTTGAGCTAACAAGGCATCTGTGTGGTGTGTGGGTGGAGCGTCAGGGCAGCGTAGGTGACTGCGGGTCTTATCAGTGTTGAGAGGGAGGTTACGGAGGGGCGGCGATGTCTGAGGGTGCTGAAATCTACTGCTCAACTTTCTGCAACTGTCAGGAGGTTAATTCCATGAAATAGCCGTGGCGAGCTGCCCACTTGAGAAACCATATGTCATCCTCTCTCACCTGACATTTTCAGCTCCCGAAGCTCTGAAACCACAAACTGCTGTATGTTAGCAAGAACTATTACTGTACTGCAACAGCAGAACAGGAGGGGGGGGCTGGAAAAAACACATTTTAATTAACCAGTCAGATTCGTACGCCTGACAATTTATTTATCATCCAAAGAAACATTTTGAATCTGTTCTTGTGGAAATCTGTCGTAGAAAATCCAATAATAAAAGGAAAGAATAAACATGCCGAAGAATGAGGGTGCATCAGTATTCAGCTGCTCTCCACCAGAGGGGATAGGTGGGTGGGTGGGTGGGTTGGGAGGGGAGAGGAGCTCCTATCACTCCCCTCCGCTAATTAAAACTAACGACTCCAGGTGCCGCATGGTGCCGGGCAGAGGAACGGCCGGGCGGCTTGTTTGTGTTGGTGGTTCGCCTTCATTACCACCTCCATCCATTCTGCTTAGGCGCCCACCGCCGAATCGACTCGGATCCCGACGACGCACAATGTGCAATGCAAGAAAAAAGGGGGTGATCTAAATGCAAATGGTAAGCGTGATGCATTATACAGGGGTGTGCGGAGACGTGATACGGGCAGCAGGAAGAAGATCCTTTCTTCAAGCGAAAGAGGTGGAATCTGGGTGATGGCTGCGGGTCAATAGCAGTAACAGGCTTCTAAATGTTCTCCAAAAGCTCCGCGAGTGGGGGGGAGGTTGTTTCTCAGCAGCTAAGGAGTCGATTAACATGTTCTCGCCTCGGCCTTTGAGGTATCTGGTGATCAATGGAAGACGGGAAGAGAGTGGGAGAGCAACTCTGTCTATTCCTATCTCTGTCTTTTTAAATCACACCAGGTCTCGAGAGCCCTTAGGCCATCCTGACATTCCTATAACGCGCACGCTCTGCAGAGTGTCGCTCTGCCCAAAGGCTGCACCGCACAGATCCATAATTATGACAAATAGTTACCTTCTTGATACTGCCGGCACTATCCCAAGTGTAAAATATGGCTGAATTTTATCCTGGAAAATCGATTTGAGTAAAAAGGTAGTTTGAGGAAGATGATGATCGTTTAGTTTGAGCTGGATCTTCACTGGCAGCAGGTGTCACATCCTGCTGGAATGTTAAAAACGTCTGAGAATGAGCTAAAAAAAAAATAAATAAAAAAAATGTAAATCATGACACGCTACCTCCGCCGTGATCTCACTGAAGCTGTCTCGCTGTCTGTGTGAAAGAGAGAGGGATTATGTGTGTCCTGCAGGTTCTGCCATCAAAGCACTTCTCCCGTCTTAGAGATGATGCGGACGCAGCGGCCTGTTATCGGCACGGACGAGAAGCTGCTTTGAGAACGCCAGGGTGTAAATAATCAAATTAATGGATTCTGATTGGAATTATTAGCAACCTATGTGCTTGTCCTACTTTGATAGTTCAGCTCTGAAGAGGACCGGCTTTGTTACATACCGCATACACTCAATATTCAAGCGGTTGCAGTCTTCAGAATTAAATATTAATCGAGCCCCAGACTGCACCGATCAGACGCTACACTCTGATGAACCATTAGAAAACAAATGTGTCCATTAAAGGTCTGCAATATTCAACATTTATAAACACCGAGTGACCTGTTTTGACTGTTTTTTGACGGATGCAGGCCTTGAATTTGGGATGCAGCATTTCTCTCCCAGGAGGGGGAGATGCTCTCGCTGTCTGACATGAAGGATTCACCTGCTCTCCTAGAAAATGAATGGAAGGTGGCGTCTCTGGTTCACGCTGCTTGACACATGCAGTCTGGTTATAGCTGCAGCGTATGCGGTCCTGTGTTCCTGCCGTGCCCTACCTGTCCACTAGATGCCCTCGGCGAGTTTCACTTGACACCTGACTGCCTTTGTGATTTGCCGCCTGCCTGCACAGCTGTTTTTGATTTGACCACGGAGTCCTGGGTATATAGGGACGGGATTTTTCCACACACACATTTGCTTGATTTATGCTGTGTGTTGGAGGAGCCTTCGGTGTTTGCCCGCTCGGTGCCGGCCGTAAGCCTCATCTTACTCTCAATAAACTGCCTGTGAACCCTCTGACCGTCTACCCAGAGTGGACTCGTCACCACTTCTCGCTCCTACGCATAAAAATTCTGCACACGCATTATTACGCTCAATGAGGTAACTTTAATTTGAATGAAATCCAATAAACAAACTCGCCCGAGGTGGAACTGCTAAACTATCAAAGATGAGACAACACAGGGATCATTGTGCTTGTTGTGCCTTTGGCATTCATTCTTGTTGGGTCATTAAAAATTCTTATTGAAGTCCCATTTGCCTTCAGTGATGTTGATTTTCTTTTGATGACTCCTTTCTCCTCTTAGCGTTCGACTGTCTTGGACATATTAGAGGCCAAACCGTGGTTCGACTAAGTAGGCAAATAGGGTTTATTGGAGGAACTTGGACTCGGATTGAACACTTGCAGGGTTTATTCACTTCTCTGTCGCTGTTGTACCGAGAGGTAGCCCCGTGATGTGCAGCAGTCGAGCCCTGGCAGCCACTTGATTTGTAGAATAACTCTGGGTTTGGTTTAAATAACGCTGAAGGAGGGCAGGATTCTGCACAGGAAAAAATTTGAGTGTTTATTGTGCAGTGCCAGCTTGGAGTAGCTCTGAAATAAAACATTTGCCCTTTGAGTCTGGAGTTTGTTTTTTTTCCTTCTCCTTTTTTTCATTTCACCACACACTTAAATGAAAGTGCATTTTAAAAGCATGCTGTTTGCTTGATGTATTTCCAGAAGAATCTGCAACTCAAGTGAAAGGTGATAAAAATGTAATATTGATTCATGAAAGCTTTTCCACATGTTGTGCTGCTAAACAGTTCCAGGTAGAACTTTTCTGAGGAAAAAAAAATGAATAAAAAAATCTCTCTTTCAACAATAAGTGATTTCCACATGCATCCATCATGCCAAAGGAACGACAGCCGTCCTTACAAATGGCTGCTGCTAGATTTTAATAAATGTTGAAGGATGTCACTTTGAATCTTTCTGTTGAGTGTGCGTGGCATTTGTGATGACATGACAATACACAGAAGACACGGCAATTTATAAAATGATCACCCGTCATTAGGCGTTGATTATTTTGAAATTGATTCGGTGTCAAAACTGACTGATTGCAGCCAATTCTCTTTTATCCGTTTGTGTGTTTATGCGTTTGCAGTGTGTGTGTGTGTGTTTTTGTGCACACACACGCCTTTCTGTTTAGTCAAGGATCAAAGATATCTTGATTATTCCGAATCCGCTGTGGCCTAAGCTGAATTTCCTGTGTTAGCATGACGTCCAGGCTGGTCACGGCTTACGCAAATTGTGAGCTTTCTTTTTACTGGCAAAGTCCTTTGATGCTGTTGTTGTGAGCTCATGGTGTTGTGCTGCACTTCATCTAAGATTGTGTAGCAAGAGCAGTTGTGACATTTGCTTCACCTATTCCGAGGGATATTAATAATATAATAATCAAATCAAATCAAGTATATTGTCATTTTGCTGTACATACACAGTAGTACAGGCAAGA
>NW_007578999.1:182047-188662 GCF_000690725.1 Stegastes partitus
TGTTTTTTTTATCAGGTGTTGGAGCTGAATTCAGGCATGTCGACGATTATCTTTATGAATTCTGTTTAATTTATCATTAAACTTGCAATAACTGCTTTTTTTTGGCAACTTTGTGAACACAGTTTTATCACATTCTTAAACTGATATTTGTCAAATTTGTGAGCAGTTGCCTCTTTATGCATCCAGCAACATGTCATAACAAGTAAATATTCACTCCGGCTGCTACATCTTTCACTGCGTTCTCTGACTTTGTCCGTCTGCCATGTGTTAGTGATGGGCAGCGAGTGTTTTTTTTTTTTAGAGCAACTGCTGCGGTCTTAAAACAGTTTTTGGCTTCAGCTGTTAGCAATAGCAACGAATGCAACACACAGTCTAAAATATTCTGAAAGTCCATGAATGAAATTATTTTATTCATTCGTTTTGAAAAAAATCCACGGAAGGAATTCAAAGTCTTTGTTATTGTTCAGTTGTTTTTTTTTTGTTTTTTTTTGTGGGAACATCATGGGAACTGCTAAAACACAATTTGATTTCCTTTCTCTGGCTTGTGTAATGACTTTGCAGGATTCGCTGGTAAATAGCTCAGGCAAAATAGTGAAGGCTAAATTTGCATCACGACAATAAACTAATTTTTTAACTTCGATTTTTTTACTACTAGCGGCTGCAGCTACTGACTGAGCACACTGAGGATGCTGTTTATCTGCAGTTAGTTAGTTGAATTTTAAACTGGGCATCTTAAAGTTCTCCCTTTCCTCCTCTTTGCTGGTATTTATAGTGATAATTGTAGACGTGTTGTCGAACCTCACTGCTCACTGATGCGAACCAGTCAGCTGGCACACGTTGTTCAAGGTCACGTACATGAAAGCGAGTGTGAAATAAAGTCTTCTCAGATGGTAATGATGCTTAAGTTTTCTGGATAGCAATGTTGCCAAAGACACCCAGTTCATGCTACTGTAAATGTGAGGAGTGTCAGATGATTTCCTCGCTGGGTCATAGACTCCATCACCATTGTGTTGCCTCATTTGGAAACAGATAGTAACTTAACAGGCATTTACTTTAATGAAAATCCTCCAGATTGCCACTTTAACTAACAGGATACTGAGAAAGCATCGTGTGCTCTCAGTGATCAGTATTCTGTTCTTTATTCTTAATTCCATGCTTTGTCAGCCATCAGCAGCAACTCGGGGACACCTCAGGGCATGGAGGGGTCAGGGGTCAAACCACCAACCTACTCCACCACATGAGCCTGATAGTCCAGAGGTCGCTGTAAATAATAATCAAGTTGAGCTGATCGCGACATGCATTTTATGTAGACAATACGAGGTGTGTCAGAAAAGTTTCAGGACTGGTGTCACAAAAGATGTATTTCAAATCCAAACTGCAAACGATGAGTTTTCCCCTTCAAAGTAAGTTCCCCAGCCTTCTCTGCCTTCACGCTGCCATGCACTCCTGGAAGGATTCTTCGGTGATCCTCTGCAGCTCCGTCGTCACAGCCATCATCCACGTCTTCTAAACGGGTCCCCTTGATGACCCCTTGAGCTTGTGGAAGAGGGAAAAAAATCCAGCACGGCGATGTTCTTCTCAGCCAGGAACTGTGGGATGCTCAGGGCCTTGCGAGCAGAAGCGTTGTCATGGTGAAGCAGCCACGACTCTCGTCTCTTCTGAACAAAGCAAACGCCGCAGGATCTCTTTGTAGACGTGCTGGTTGATCGTCTGAAGAGGAAACTTGTAGTTTGGGTTTGAAATACAGTCGTATTTCCGACCCTTAACGATCCGAAACTTTGCTATCCGACAGGTTTTTATTAAAAACAAACAGAACCCATTAAAAACAGCCTTAACATACCAACAGCCTTGGATTCAGACTCCAACATGACATTTTATGTCACAAATCAGGATAACGGCGTATTATCTGACTGAACAATCCCACAGATTGGCTACGTTCAGACTGCAGGACTTAATGCTCAATGAGGATTTTTTTGTGAAATCCGAAATCTTTCGTTCAAAGTTCCAATTTCCAAACACTTGTATGTGATCTGCTGTGTGAACTTCATACGACCCAGAAGTGTCCCGCATGTGGAGAAGAGGACACGACGATGTTACATGCAGTGAGCATGCTCAAAAATGGCGGCGGCGATGGTGGAAACAGAAGTGTGAGTGCTATCTTAAACTGGCATCAGCAGCCAAATACTATCTGTGCATTCTGGCCACTTCCACCTCGTTGGAGCGCTTCCCCGACGTGGAAGCGTCCCCCAACCACAACGAATAGTGTGATATCCATCATTAATTGGGCCTGAATATCCAGAGACCAGAAAGTGCTATTGGGACCAGCCCTACTAGTTATAACAACTATGAACAATACATATTAACAACAAATGAGCCTTCAAGCATCAAGCCCTCCTTGTATCTCGACCTCCGTCTTGACAATCCGACAGCCTTGCTATCCAACATAAAAGAAGGTTTTACATTTAGTGTCGGATTATCGAGTCACGACTGTTTATCTGTTGTGTCACCAGTCCTGGAACTTTTCTGACACACCTTGTATGTGGACTTACAATGACGATGATCTTGACTTCTGTTGACACTTCTTTGCACCCCAAATAAACCTGAGCAAAGTCACTAACAGGCACAAAGGCCAAGAATATGAAACATGCAAGAAGCAAAAGATGTTTTATGTATTTTTTATCTTAGCACAAAAGCCTCATTGTCTTTGCCAAGACTATCACGTACAGCAGGGATGTCCAATCCTGGTCCTCGAAGGCCACAGTCCTGCATGTTTTAGATGTTTCCCTCTTCCAACACACCTGATTCACATGATCAGGATCATTATCAGGCTTCTGCAGAGCTTGATGACGAGCTGATCAGGATTGGACACCCCTGATGTACAGCGATGGATGATAGATGCTAAACACACTGAGTAAAGGATTTGTCAAAGGTAGCTGTTATTATTGTATGAACGGTATTCATATTGACAGCTAAACATCTTTGTTAAGCATCTGAAGTGATATTAACTTTTGTTTGGACACTTTGTTCGCACCACTGAGCCAAAACACATCCGACAACATCCAGAGAACTACACAACCATAATTACAATTCAAACTGGTTAAACTGCCTTTTTATGGCTTAATACTTTATAATAATTTAGATTGTGATTTACATAAACGCTGTGCCACAAGTGCAATATTTATCACATGCTCTGAGGATCACGATGCTCAAGTTATTTAATTTAGACCTATTCAGCGGAGACCCACTGCTGTTCAGTGTTTCCATATTAATGACACAAAACACGTTTGCAGTCGCTTCAAAATGTTAGATATTTATTTTAGCAAAACAAATATTTTTTTCACTCATTTTCAAACAACATCTGACTTAAAAAAAAAAGAGAGAGAAAAAAAAGAGGGTGAATTTACATATCACTGAGCTTACAGGACGCGTTAAATGTTAAAACATAGAAAATAAATACAAAAGAGTAGCTCGTCATTTGTCAGTGATGTTCCTTGAATCATACATTTTTTTTTAGAATGATGCTAAATCTTTGCAGATGGAAAGGGGAGTGGAGAATAAGGTAATTTCATGCAGCAGACGCGGCAGCCCTTCTTGCCCTCGCAGCACCAGTGGCACACGGGGATGAGGCCGTGACGCTTTCGCCTGATGTGACTCGGCGTCTGCGCGAGAAGACAAGAGACATGGTGAGCAGGGCGTTCATCTCCCAACATTTCACGCTCTCCCCCCCGTATGGAGAGGAGCACCGGGGTGCTCCGTGGGGAAAACACATCCACTTAAATTTTAATTTGCTCATGGTAATTGGCTTAATTCATTCAGTCAATTGAACATACCATCCATGATTCCATTGACATCTCTTGATGTGCCGCAACTGGAGTGTCATTGCTCCCTGCCTCCTCCGGCTCTTGCACCTGTTAATGAATTATGCACATTTAGGCGCCACATCCCCGGCATCCTGACAAAACATTGATAGCTAATAAGCAAATGAAGTGAGTTTAAGTCGAATTCTTACCCCGGTGAGTGGGAACGCGGAGCCCTCCAGAATGCAAACGAAGGCGAGCACGAGTGTCACTGCAACTGCAATGCTGAATGCCTTCATTTCGGTCGGGGGGTTTAAATGGTTTAGTTATTAAATCCTTTGAAGATTAGAGTTGATAGGTCTTCTTTCTCATGGGTGTCAGGGCCACCGAAGAGCACCACAATATCTTCAATTTATTCTCCGGGCTTCGGTGATGGATGGTGATTGTCTGGGCGAGTGGATTTCTTCAGATCTTTCAGTGACCCTTGTCAGCTCTTCTACAGGTCCGTCTGATGGTTGGGTACGCCGAGCCTGCTGGTATTTATACGCACTCGGACCCAGTGTTGCCTCATCGCTGCTGAAGCCCGGCCCATTCCTGACTGTGGTTACCTAACTCTTCTGGGGAAGTTTTCACCTCCCCATTTCTGCTTTTCATAAGTCTGCACAGCTTGGGGGGGGGATTCTCAGGTCTATTTTGGATCACGGATCCTCAGTCGCCGTCAATAATATCAAATTAATCACTCGCTTTTAAGCACAGTCTCCTTCTGCTCAGAACACACACATTAACAAACTGCCTGACACCATCACTTTCAGAACATTTGAGAGCGATATGAATTCTGTAAATGGGACTTTTTTTTTTTTGTTCCTGGCAGGAGCACTGGAGATTTCCCAGCAAAAGGCCAAGACCGCACGGGTCAATCTGCTGCACGGCTGACTGAGCTGCACTTGTTTCGACCCAGGAAATCCTTCACCGAGGAGAAGGAGCCACTTTGGAATATCCATTGCACAGTCTAAAGGATGTAATTACAACCTCTCAAATGGAATAATTAGCCCCTCATTTTCAACACGTTCAGTTTTTGCATAATACACAGGAACCTGCAGTTGAACCAAATTAAATCCCTTTGAGAGCTGCGGAGTAGTAGCCAGGATTAAAAAACCTCTATTTGAGAGTCAAGGTGTTCCAATATGCATTAGTTAAACGTAAAGCAAATGTGATGAGGGGGTTTATTTTTGGTTGGATAGCAGCTTCAGGTGTTGCATCATGTCGCAGCCTGTCTTCGTTTATGATCTCCATACGATGTTCTTCCTGGAAATTATGAGAAATAAAAACCAACAGCTGCTTCTTTTTTTTTTTTTTTCTTTTACATTTAAACAGCATTTCTCATTTCCTGGCACCACAACATGTCAGCAAAAGGTTGATAGATTCATTAATATCTTAAATAGTGTGAAATTAAAACTGTGTTTATCTAATGGCATAATGATAATAACCCAGATTGTGCAGGATTTCATAGGTAAACCATAACTCTGTATGAATAATATTTCCCCCCAACCGTATCAGTGAAGCGGCGATAAACGCCTACAGATTAATTAGCCTGTCAGTGTAAGAAAACTATTCCAGGGCTGTGAATGAATGCAAAAAATAAATAAATCAATAATGGTGGAAATGAAATAACAAATGATGAAATAAAGGTAAACGGTGGGCTGTACGCGCTGATAAAAATCAGAGACCTTTTGAATTCTCATTATACCTTCAAATTCTTTTCAGATTGCCCGTGCTGACTCAATTAGGGAACAACATGTTGCAGGACCCCCTGCGTCAGCCTGTCTCGTTTGCTGATAACCCCGCCGGCCTGCCGGTTTGTTTTGGGTGACCACAACATCAGTGTCAACAAATACATTCACGAATGGCTCCACATCCGCTGGAACGTAGCCCACACTTTTCTAAAATTCAGTTTTTTGTGTGTGTGTGTGTGTGACAGAAAGGGCCTCTGAACCAATATTTGAACGAGCACACAACGTCCAGATATGATCAACATGTCAGTGTGTTCGATCATGAGCTATGGCTACGAATCACATGTGCTATCGCAAAGGTAATATATTCAGATTGGAGGTGGGTCGGTGGGTTTTCCGAGCATGCGTGTTCTGTCTTGTGTTTCCCAGCAGCCCCCGAGGCTATCACTAGGAATCTTCTGGCCAAACAAAAGCAGGCACCAGCACGGCGGGCAGATTCACCCCGGCAGGCGCCCCTCTACCTTCTCTCTCTCCCCGTAGAGGACATTGCCCTTGTCTGTCCCTGTTTCATCACCGTCCTCGGTCGCCGTCCGTTTCTCACCGGCCTCTTTTCGTGCCAGCTCACCGAGGGCTTCCCAGCTGGGGTCACGGATTTTCTTGAAAAACAAAATCACACAAAAACTTCTACCGAAACCATGAAAACTTGCAAAATCCCACAGCTCTAGAGTTATTAATTTTTGAAAATAGGCAATCGGTGTTTAATTCTTGGAACTTCAGCAATTCTTTGAAGGCATCTTTAAAGCCTCACAAATTGCTTATGTTGCACAGCATTGGGAAATTATTATTATTATTATTGTTATTATTCTTCTTCTTCTTATTATTATTATTTTCATTATTATTACTATTATTTTATTTTTACGGAATATCCCAAAAAATATTAAGAAAAAGTTGGAACTTGTATTCATGTCAACATCTTATGCTGATTTTTTAAAGCAGAATTTAAAATAATAACGATAATTTATTATTTTATTTTATTTTATTTTATTTTATTTTATTTTATTTTATTTTATTTTATTTTTTATTTTTAT
>NW_007578999.1:188688-190548 GCF_000690725.1 Stegastes partitus
GAATATCCCAAACTTTTATTCATGTCAGTAGCTTATGCTGATTTTTTTTAAAAGAGTAATTAAAATAAAAATATAAGAATACTTCATCATCAAATTGAAAATCTTTAATAAAAAAATAAAAATAAAAATCACATCTCCACTTGTTTTTGGGGAACACTTAGTTTGTCATAATACCAAAATACCAAAATGTCATTTGGTGGTACATCAAACATTAACTACTGTAGGTCTTCCTAAAATCTTTAGGACATTTTAACAGTATTTCAGGAAGGATTATTTTGATTTCTTTGAAACTTTTTAAAGGGAAAGTCTTCATATCCATTAAAAACACATTTAAAAACATGAACGCTGGTGCATTCCTCCTTCATTATTCAATCATTCTCTGAAAGTGACACATTTTTCCTATTTTTCAGTGGCTTTAACATCACATTTGGTGGCTTTAATTGACAAGCACATGTTTGTATTATGTTGATGTCAAGGTGACATGTGGCCGCCAATTGTTAATGTCGCACCAAATGACATTTTGATACGACAAACTGAGTCTACTGAATACAACACAACACATAGGGACAGAAATTAGGTTGGAATTGAGCGACTATTAGTGGAGATATGCAATTCTAAAAGTTGAAGATTTTTCATTTTGATGATAAATTACTGATATTAGAGTTTCTAGCATAAGCTATTGGCATGAATACAACTTTTTCTTGAGGTTTCTGGGATATTCTGTGAAAAATCAAAAATCAAAATCTGCCAAATCTTGTGAAAAATAAGCAAATGATGAGGCTTTAAGAAGTTCTGTGGGATTTTGCAAGACTTTGTAGAAGTTTTTCCAAGATTTCTTTTTCTTTTTTTTAAAGAAAATCCCGGTCCTCAACTGGGAGAAGTTCTGAAATCTGGGTGAACAGGCATGGGATGACCCACCTCCTATCCCCTCCTCCCCCTTTGCCTCTACCGACTTTATACGGAGCTACAGGTACATTCAGCACATTCTACTTTCCTTCTACGAAAGCCAGCGCACAACACAGTCCTCACCTCCAAAATATTGCCGTCTAACAGAGCCACATCTTCCCCCAGACCTCAAAACTAGGCCACGGATGAACCAGTGCCGGTGCAGCACAAACATTCAAATCTGCATATCAAGATAAAAATATCTTGTGGTCACGGCCACCGACCACGTGCTTCTCCTGACTGTCACATCTGGACACATGTCATGCCCGGACTCAGCTCAACAGATTGCCGGTAAACGCAGGGATTTCCCCATTCTGTGTAGCATGAGAGGAATGTTACTGCATATTCCTGGAAGTTATGAAACACGAGTGGGCGGGGCCATTCCTTATTCTATGGAAGAACATGAGGGTGGGATTCCTGAACACATAAAAATAACACGATTAAAAGTTATGAGGTGAAGTCGGAGTTTCGGAGGTTGAGACACTAGTTGTGAACCGCGATGACCTCTGTGTGACTCCTGATGCGGGTCAGCACTCATCTTGATGTTTTTAAAATCTGTCATAAAATCACCCTGAACAGACGTCTAATAAACATCTCTGGTCAAAATGCTGCTGAGGGCTATGAAATGCTGGTATTTAGTACATTTAAAGGTTAAAAATGTACTCTGCTGCAGCTTTTATCATGTCAACAAAAAAACAGCCTTTGGAGCTGCCTCCCTTGTTTTTTTTCACAATTTAAACTATGGCCTTCAGCCAGCTGTCTGCTAATTAAAATTTTGCAGCTATATGTGATATTTTACTGCTTAGAAAGTGTTTAAACTGTGGTGTTTTGTTAAGCTAGCTGTTGCACAGGATTTCATTTGCTGGGAGGAATTTAATGCATTTACAGAATCCATTTAGAAGCCGACTTTAATGG
>NW_007578999.1:191779-199307 GCF_000690725.1 Stegastes partitus
ATAGTTCTTTTGACCCTTTAGTGTTCATTTGGTTGTCATTCAGGCTTCGATGAAAGACTGTATGTAAGTGCCTGACATTTCAATTTGACACCCTTCGATATTTCTCCCCCTGTGATATTCTATTTGACATGACTTTCAGGTGCGATCAAACCTGTACGTCCCGAAGCTTTAAGCGGGAGTCGAACATGCCTTTCAATATGTGTAAACAGGTCGCTCTTTCATTTTGATCAGTGCTCAAGATACTGTCAGGTGTGAGAGTCAAAAGATGCAAAGAAAAAAAATAAGAAAAAAAAAAAAATCCTGTCTTCCATCTCTGACAGCAGCAGCAGCAGAACACGTACCTTTGTGCAAGGCAGCTGCTGTGTCCCTATTAATGCAGGCCCAAGGAAGCTGAGAGGTGAGGGGAAGGCATGAGGAGCATTGTATGTTTGGATGGAATGAGACTCTTTCTGTCAGCCATTTTCAACAAATAAACCTCTGGGAAAGAGAGCGAGAGAGAGAGAATGTGAAACAGGCTGAGGCGGCGGACAATACGTGGTCCTGACAGTCTGCTTCTATAGCTAAAAAAAAAATAAAAATAGCCAAAAAACAGAAAGGTAAGACAAGCCTGCACAACAGGAAACTGGAGCAGAATGTGTTGGCCAGCACCAGTCCAATGAAAACCAGTCAACCGTGCGCTTTGGTAGATGTGCGTAAACACACACACAGACACACACACAGAAAAAAAAAATTATTATAAAAGGACTTTTCCAATCCGCTGAAGGATTGTACAGATTTATCCCAACCTCCAGGCATGAATGCAGACACAGCTCGGCGGTGACCGGACACAAACTCCTGTTTCAAATCCATTAAATGTAATTTCAGCAATAACAATTTACTGCTAAAAGGAGAGACGTTTTCCAATTAATACATCAATTAATTGCAAGTGAATTATCTGCGCTGAGAGGTGAAAGTGGCGTTCCCCGGTACGCGCCGGTTACACGTTTTTTTTATGCCGTTTAATTTTCCAAACTGATTTCATTTCAGCCTTTCTGCCTGGTTCTCTTCAGAGAGGTGAAAGAGGAAGACAGACAGGCAGACAGAGAGTTTGTATGTCCCAATCAGAGCGGTACGTGGGATCAGAGATCATCCACTTCAAACAGAAACAGGGACACACAGACGCCTGCCTGGCTGCCTGGCTGCCTGGCTCGCTGTGTGTGTGTGTTTAAATGGCAGCTGACAAGCCTGGAAACACTGGAGGGGGCGACGACACAAAACCAAAGCAAATTTAACACATAGTGTCAGCCTAATGAATACTGAAAGATAATGAGCCTTTCAGTTATAAATAGTCCGACTGTTTGGTTGCGTACAGCATCCAAGTCTGCAGTTTAAAGATAACCAGAATTACGCCTGCATCCTCTTTAAGAGCGGCAGAATGTTGCTTAAACGGCTCAGACCTGCGGTGTCAAACTCAATCTCACCGAGGGCTCAGATGCGCCTTTTATCCACCATTGATCTTTCTTACCCAAGGTGCCCTCTGTGTCTTCCAACTACTAACTGGTTTCGGTTTCACCAGTGTTGTTGACTCATAGTCCCTGCAAGGACACAAAGCCCACAATCATTTATCTGAACAACAGAACAACAACTTCCATCTCTGTGTCTCCATCTACATCTGTATCACTGATGCTGATATCTAAAAATGTTGTTGAGATCATAGACATGTTTGTTCTTCACTCTTTGACTCGCCACAGCAGCACAGGCGAAGCTAAAGCACATTTTGCTAATGATGGTTCAGTCACACTGAATGTCCCAGGATGGTGGAGCAGCATACCAGAACCCTGGTGCAGGCTCAGGGAATGCAGTCATTTGTTGTCAGCAAGCCTTTTCTTGCTTTCAAGATGTCTGCTGTGGAGGAAAAAAAGAAAAAAAGAAAAAGCCTATTAGAGCTCAGGAGAAGGTAAAATGTATGAAAAAAAAATTCAAGGGAATCAGATTCAGAGCCTCCGTTTGTGGCTATTTATCATGTTGCTATAGGAGGAAACTCTGCAGGATGACTCAGAGGAGGTGGATGCACCTCTTTCTGTCATATTTCTAAGCGCTTATCAGGACTTTTTTAATCTGAAGATGGTTTGAAGATGGATGGCGTCTAAATCCTAAAAACAAAAGGAAGCTTAACTTTGATTACTGCAAATACAGTCGAGGACGTCGGCACCGAGGTCCACAACGTCAGGCGGTTCTTCAACAGGGAGATCTTCTTGGATGGAAAGAGGTGCTTTTATGGAGTGAGTGGAAGACGGGTCTGGGGGTTCCTGCGTCTGAGGGTTTGGATGAACGGCCTGAGAGCCTTTAGGAGCGGCGTCATGGAGGGGAAGGATTTGTCCTCGTCATCGGACAAGGAGAGCAGGGAATACTTCTCGAGCGCAGGGAGATGGAGTTTGGGGATGAAGTCAGCACTGATGGAGGAGAACACCACAAGAGATGATGTAAATAACAATCTGCACGACAGGAAGTCTAGAAGCATGTAAACGTTTGAATCGCTGTATAGAAGAAGATCAAGGAGAGGATACCTGTAAAGTTCATGCTAGACTTGAGTTGATAATATTTCAGGCTATAGAGAAGAGCCTGGATGAGCAGTACATGGTGGATGATTTGTCAAACATATCAGCCCACGGGTCAGAATTTTACTGAAACGTGCACATTGTTAGATGCAGTGATAATTAACAGATTGATTAACTCATACAAACCTTAAAACCATCAACTAAAGCATCATTTTTTTTGATCTCTCCAAGACCTGGGAAAGAACAACGAGCCACAACCAGGAGTATTAGCTAGTGAAAGTTTTATTTTCCACCATTTTACTTACAAAAGATGTCTCTAACCTGAGAACAGTGAGGCTGCTACACAGAGAAAAAGTCTTTTTTTTTTTCTTTCTTTCTTTCTTTCTTCCTTTTGCCATTTCAAAAAAGAAACGCAAGAAAAAAAAAAAAAAAGAAAAAGAATTAGCCACGAATGACCTTTCATTTGTGAACATCCATCTTCCAAAGCATTATTCATGTCTTCACATTCTCTGCTCTCCTCTCACTGAGGTGTAAAAAAAAAAAATAAAAATTCTACTGCAAAACATCTATCATTCAACTTTGGCTGGAAGCCTCGTTTGATAGATCAGACACTTGCACTATCCCTATCAGGTTTGAATCTAGCAGTTGTAGCAGAACAGCACTTCCAAAGCACAAGCTGTTAACTTACAGAGTCTGAGATATTAAAATGTGATCGTCTGCCTGATTTTGCCAGGGGTCTGAGTGTTGGTTTTGCTTTGCTGGATCCTGAGCTGTTGATACAGGGGGGGAAAAAGCAATTGTGCTCTAATAAGTGGCGCCGAAGCTTGATATCTCTCTTCCACTTTCACTCACATCGCCCAAAGCGGAACAAAAAAAAACACATCATGTATATTCATTCACAAAATCATCAACAATGTTAATAATAGCTTTTGCTTGTTTGTATAACCAATTGCAGTTTACTTATTGTGTGCCTGAGCGGGCGGAGGAATATCCGAGATCATTTTCCAAGTTTTTTTTCTCCCCCCCCGACTTCCCAACTTATTCCGTCTTTTCATGGAGAGCGAGTTTGTGCTCGGCTAAGAAGAAGCGCGACACAGAATTTCTGTGTACTTCCTTTTTCCATAGTGAGCAGAGTCTCTGAGCGGCGCTCTCCAGGGTGCCTCCCTCCCCCCCCTTGTGCATTGAGCTCCATTTGAAGCGCTGCAATACCGAAATAGAGCAAACAGCTTGAAATGAAACATGTGGGGGATAATTCGTACACGTATCGAGACACCCGCAAATCACACGCTAACAAAAGATGAAAATAAAACAAAAAAAAAAAAAAACCCACAGTACCTAAATATAATTTTGGTAAAAGTTGGGATTTTTCAACTACGGTCAAAAGTGACGAGTTTGTCAAGTTCTGCATGTTCCCGCTCGCTCACATTTCAGTTTCTAATCAAATACCGTTGGAGGATCTTTACACGTTTTATGGTTCATTTTTCTGGTTAAGCAAATGCCCAACAATTCAAGTAAACCACTTTTTTTTAACCCCCCAAAATCAAGCTTCAAGATTGCACACACTTCATGGAAATAATGATGACAAATGGCCAGAATGAGTTATTGAGTGTTGACTCCCAGAGATGATCATTCTGTAACATCTGTATGAAAACATGACAAGTCTTATTTACATGAATCAGCCCTGAAGCGTTGACCTCCACGGCTCTTGGGTTTGTCTTTGGGTCTAGGTAAGCTATGTATGACACATTATTTCTGTCTGTGAAACCATGTTTTGCATACTTTGATGTTTCCTCACTTAAAAAATTCACTCCTCTGGGGGTGCAT
This sequence comes from Stegastes partitus, assembly GCF_000690725.1. NCBI lineage: Eukaryota > Metazoa > Chordata > Actinopteri > Pomacentridae > Stegastes > Stegastes partitus. Next base: position 196,141 of record NW_007578999.1, read on the forward strand.
GGGTTACTGAGCTAACTGGTCTCCATCAAGGCTTCTGTCAGCAAGCGGACTAATAAATTAAAAGGAGCTAAAAACAACATATTAATACAGAACTCAAAAAAAAAAAAACACAAACAGAATACAAGCATGAACTAAGTCAAAATTAATATTTGAAGTGGGGGGGGGAGGGAAGTACACTGACAGGGAACAAAAATTAATATCACAGTCCATCAGAGAGGCTACATAAATACAAAACAAGGGAGGAGTTCAGCAGAGGGTCTTTTTCATAGCTAGTGCTCGTGAAGCACTCTGATGGAGGTGAGTGGACATCTTCTCTTGGAGCACATTTCTACTGAGTAGCAACGGGCGGTTATCTCAATAGGATTGTAACAGTCAAGTGCAGCCACATTGGCTAGTGAAGGGTTTGCGACCTGGAAACCCAGGGAAGGATGCATTCACTAAAAAGAAAGTGATTCTCCACAAGTCCTTTTTTGTTTTTTTGTTGTTGTTTTTTTTGTTTTTTTAAATCATCCTGCCGTGTTTTCCACCGTGTCAGTTACGTGTCTGAGTGGCGGTGCTCCTCCCTGTTCTTTTCATCTCCTTCACTGCGGTGGCGTCTCTCCGACCATCTCGATGCCGTGCTGCTGGAGTTGCGCTCGGAGCAACGCGTTCTCGTTCTTCAGTTCTTCAATCTTAAGAACAACAACAGCAACAAAAGAAAATCTTATCATCAACATCTTCATCCCTGTGAAGGCTAAATATAACTCAAAGTTTACAAACCAAACTTCTCGGTTTGACGTGTGGGAGTGCCAGCTGTCTGTAATGCATATGCGGGGATATCAAATCCCCGGGATTAAAGAGTTGTGTGTGCAGCCCTTTTCAAAGACAGCCCTGTCCACAACCAACTGGATTATCAAATCATGAGGTATGTCATCTCTGCTACATTTCCCTTGGGTGAATCTTGAATCCACTGCCTCCCCACTGAGGGACTGAGAGAAGGATATTGAGCTTTGAGCATCAGAATAAGAATATATTGCCAAGTGCCTTGCAGGCCCGGGATTCAAGGGGGAGACATGGCAGCCACACAGCTGCAAGATTTCACAATACTTTGAGTGCATTAGCATGCACTTAGTTCTCACACAACCCCTGTGTATATTATTCCCACAGTCTCTCAAAGCGCTGATTTCAGGTATCACTTCTCATTATATGAGTGCAAACTCTTTGATCCTCTTTGTCAGGCTGCGATGATCAACTATGCAGCCTCCAGTCTCCGGGGGTTTGTTTTGGAGAAATGAAGATGCATATGGGGGTAGGTGGATTTCATGCTGCTGAGACCTAAGTGAAAAAAAAATGTTGCCGTGTACTATAAAGCAAACTAATCTATTCAACGCAGTGGCAATCTTCACAGCCACATATGCAGCCCACTATGACTGCCTTATTATGTGCAAGTTTATTTATTTGCTACACCCAACAACCTCAAAGGGAGACTCTGAATTATCATTCATAGACCTTCTTTGCCCATTATTGAAGTCACGGAAACTTCGCTTGATGCTTCATTTGCAGGCCGAAGCAAAGGCTGATATTCATACCTGCTGCCTGCACAGCTCGTTGTCCACTTGTATCCTCTCCACTTCCTTCAGACTCTCTTGCAGTCGCTGGTTGCTTTGCCTCAGCTCACGGATGTAGTCGCAAGCTTTGGACAGGATGCCTCCTTTGCTCTAGAAAGACAAAGTCACACATTCGAAGGGTGAGCATTCAAAACAGGAATGTCGTTTGAATCGGGAATGAGTGAAGTGGAAGACCGCTTACTGCTCCGGTCTTGGTGCTGTCCATACTGCAGTCTGGGATGATCTTGGAAAGCGTCACTATCCAGTTGTTGATCTTGTCTCTTCGCCGTCTTTCGACTGATGAGGTGCAACAAAACAGAAACAGAACAAACACAGCCTATAAAAACGAGCTGACTCCCCAAATGTCTTGTTTGTACTGAGAGATCAAAGTTCATTTCGGAGTACGTTTTCATTCACTGGCTCTGCAAGAAAAGTTTGTGGATCTTTCTGAATTGATTAAAAAAAAAAATCAGTAACAAACAAAAGACTAATGACACACCAGCAGTTGTACTCATGTGTCATGTGTTTATGGAACACAATGAATAATTACACACAGTGCAGGCTGGAAGAAGGGAAGTGAATTTAGTAACTCGAGATTAGGAGCAACATTCATCAGACATTTTTAGCTGCTTTTTATTAAAGTCGAGGAGGAAATGTGGACAATCTGTTTTAGCTCATCGATATTTCTGAGATGTCTTGGGTGGACGGCCTTCTCTGAGTCATGCCACGGCATCTCAATCGGATTAAGGTCAGGACTCTGATTTAGCAAAACAGGGAATTTTCTACATTTCAACCGTCCCTTTGTTGGTTTACTTGTGTGCTTTGGATAATTGTCGTGTTGCGTCGGCCGGCCTTTCTTAAACCTCAGGTCGTGGACCGCTGCCCCGACACTCACCTCTAACATTGTTCCCTCAGTGACTGCAAGGCGTCGAGGCCTTGATTTTGAAAAGCAGCTTTGAACCATGATGGTGCCCTCCATCATGTTTTACAAATGGGCTCAGGTTTTAGTGCTGTTGACATAAAGTTAAACTTTTGTCTCATCTGCCCACAGAACATCGTGTAGAGAAGCACCACGATGTTTTTTTGTTGTTTGGGAACATTGTGTTTTTTGTACTGTCTTCTACTAAAATCACTCTTATTCAGTGTTTTCCTCATAATAGACGCATTAACAGATTAAAGCTCGCTGGACAGATTTCTGCAGGTGTTTTGTTGTTACCATCAGGTTCGTTTTCACCTCTTTCAGGATTGCACTCAGCGCCCTCAGTGTGATCTTTTCAGAAGGCCCGCTACTAGTAAGAGTAGCGACAGTCCTTAATTGCCTCCATTTGCAGACATGTTGTCTTTTTTGTGAATTGCTGTACACCCGTGACTTCACAAATGCTTTTGGAGCCTTTTTCCAGCTTCGTGCATCTCTTTAAATGCTTTATCTGGAGTCCTGTGAAACTTGTTGGGATTGAGGCATGGTTCACATCACAACCAGTATGTTGCTGTGCAGTAACGACGGCGGTTTTTTGCCATCATCTAGAGCAGGGGTGGGCAATCCTGGTCCTCGAGGGCCACAGTCCTGCATGTTTTAGATGT
>NW_007578999.1:199901-217442 GCF_000690725.1 Stegastes partitus
CTAGCACAAAGGTTCAGATACTTTTTTTCCAGCCTGCACTGTGAATGATTAACCAGTGTGTTCAATAAAGACATTAAAAGTACAACTGTTCCTGTCCTGTTACTTTAGTCAGCTTATGTTTGTCTATAATTGAGGCTTAATGAAGATCAGACTATATTTTCTTCAGCAATCGATACAGAAACCCTGGTAATCCAGGTCCCGATCTGCAAGGTTCCCAAACTTTTTCTTGCAGCTGTAGGTCCCAAATTCACTGCCCAACTTTGACAGCTCAACAGTAACCTCTAGTGGCTGATCCACAAACATATGCTGTTATCTGCTCTTAAAAAACAAACTGTTTTGACAGGGTTTAGACATTTTCTTTCAACAAAAAAACAAGCTCCACTTAGACACCCCACTGCACCGTGTTACACTGTCTGGTACAATTAAAAGCCACAATCACAGCTAATTACCCACCTTCATTATGTTGCGCTCTTCTCCTTTCATCTCTTGGTGTTCGGGGTCCGTCCATTTTCCTGCAGTTAGAAGGGGGGAAAAAAACAAACACTTTTCATACAATATCTTTCATCCCTGAGTACCATGCAATCAGGCACAAATCCAACACAGTCCCCCAATTTCAGCTAATCCTGTGCAAGTAAAAATCTTTTTTCACTGTGGTCTTCGAATTCAAATCTATTGTAATTTTTTTTTATTGAAGCTGTGTATTGCCTTTAGTAGAAATACTGGAGGATGCACAGCCACATGAGGCCACGTCTGCAGTCCTGACACCCCTGCCCGGGCTGGGCTGCCATGACTGGAATACTGAGACCTGGCCTACCAGGTGAAGCCCAGAGGGAGCCCACTGCTTTATTATGCTGTAAAATGACAACGCTGTGGAAAACCAGATGCCGTCCACTGGAGTCTGGGCGCACGACTAATGACACAACTGTCTCTTGTCTCTGTACCTTCCCTTAGGATTCCGTTAATTAAGTCCCCGGGACGTGACAGGCGAACTTATCAAACCACCCACCATGGCACGAACAGGCCAATAACACACTGGTGTGTAATCACAGGCAGCCTACTGGAGATCTCGTGTTTCTGTTTCACTAATACTCCACTCACCCTATTGCAAATCAATTAACATCCGCGGAAAAACAACAAAAGCAATTCAGAGGAAATAATTATTTTTGCTAGACTCAGAAATGAACGCGACTGTCGCTTACAGGACGGCTCTGCCCACTCTTCACGCGGAGTTAACAAGCAACCTGTAAGGTCGTTCTTGTTCCCCGTCTGTCCTTCAACAACACATCTTTATTCTACGGCGGTGAATTTGTGTCCCATCAACACAACTCGACCGCTGATAGCTTCGTTTGAGATAGTCAGCTAAGCCAAACGACAGTCTCTCTTGTATCTCAGAACATCTTAATGGGATTTCAGCTGTATAATGGATTCAGCCCAACAGTACTCTTAGGCAAAGTGTAAAAAAAAAAAAGGAGGAGGACGACTGTATGAATAACTAAACGTACAGGCCCAGAGGAATGTCTTTCTCCCGGCTTTCACAATATAGACACACCTCATCTGGGCGACTCCTGAGAGTTATTGTTGCCACAGCAATCCAAAAAAATTAACAGCCCCACCGCTCAAGCGCCCCATCCATATTATCTGAAGCATGGATGTATTAAAGAACTAAGTTTGTACAGTCTGTTATTGATCTGTGAAAGAGAAATGCAATTTTTACTCTTTCTGCCCTGCCTTCTACGGTATTACTATCATCATTATCAAGCCACGGCCTCGACGATAAATCAGAACACACCGAGACACTGCAGTTTGGGCTCTAAACAGATGATTTAATAGAGTGAGCATCAACTGGTTAATCTAGCTAGAAGACAGACTGTGAATTTAACAACACGTGTTATTCTGTTAGCTTTACCTGTCCCTATATTCCTGTCTCATATCGATAAAATATTCCCATAACATAGAAGAAAACAAAGAGAGTTTTATCACCAACTTCAAAACGAGACTAAATGAGAACAAAACAACACTTGTGATGCTAAAATAAAAGTGCAGCGTGAGCCATTTGTTTCCAGATGGAAAACAGCGACCTAATTTCTAGGTCCTAATGGGAAAAAAAAACAACACACATTTGCCACAAGCACAACTAACAACACTGGATCAGGGTCGGTAGTAAAGAAACGCTACGTCTGAGCCTCACACATCAAGAGCAAAGGGAGAATCACTGGTGGGAAGGGGAAAAGGGGTCGGACAGGAGAGGAGGGCAGAGGTTTGTGTGCTTCTTCTCTTCTCTTCTTGTGATCTAATTTGATTCATTCATTTGCTGTTTAAAAAAAAAAAAAAAAACAGGAGTGTGGGAGAAATGTGGAAACTGTCCTCACCAGTTTAAACCTTCGTGTTGCAGCAGCTCGTTTTCATCTCTGCGAACGGCAGATAGGGTGGGAAGTTTTCATTCACTTTGCTCACATGTCAAGAATAACGTCACTGTTTATTAGTTTGTACTTAAATATAACTCTGACACCTGAAATCATAAATTATTCATGTGAGGGGAAAATAAATAGAAACAAAACATATTGCAGATAGGCATTCTGAGAGATGAGAAAACAGTTCACTTTGTACTTCAACACATGTAAAAGCAGTTCTGTTGGACGCCATGAACATCAAGCAGCATCAATTCGCGGCAGAGCGGCTGCCGGATTTAAGGCGGATCGACAACTTTTCTTAACAACAAAGGAGATTAGCTGTCAATTTGCTGTAAACTGATAAATGGCACATGAAACGCAGAGGGAGTTATTTGCATGTCTTCTCTTGTGTTGTCATTTTTATCATTATGACATAAACAGGGATTCATGAGCCGCCATCGATACGTCCGTGTCCTCGTGAGAAACAACTCGTATACAATGACTACAATCCGGTGAGCTTCACGAGTTAAAGGTTAAGCATACGCCTGGTGGAAAATGGAGGAATATTCACGTAAATTGGAGCTAACTCAATTTGATAATGGATCATGTGTTCATTTCTAGCGACTGTGACTGTGGCTCTGCTTTTACCAAATAAGGGAAAAATCGGCTACTTGACATTCAAGAAGCTTGCGTGTCTCAGGAATACGGCTCATGTGCCCCGACGTGTTCGCTGGCACTCTGGTGACCTCTGAATTTGAAATAAAGCCTGTTGTGAATTCTTTGTAAGTATCTGTAGTAGGCCGGGCCCGGCATCACGCAATTAAAATGGCAAACTCTTTGCTCAGGTGGGCCTGCTGATCGTCTTAATAACAGCAATCACCAGCGTGTGGCTGTGGCTGACGGTTGGAGAGAGTCTGAAATGGATCCCTTCTGATGCATGATTATAATGATGCATGTTGTGAATTTTTAGAGATAAACAACATAATATTTTGGAGACGAGTGGGGAAGGGAAAAAAAAAACCAAACTGGCCAACCGGTATGCGCAAAAATAACAATCCTTAAAATTAATCATCACAGTAAACTCAGGAGAGACAAAAGAAAAGACTCCCTGGACGGGGAAGCAGTCTTGAGTAAAAGCTAAAGAAAACAACAACAGCTGCAGCAGCAAGAGCGCAGAATTTGAGCCTCGCTGTGTTTGTGGATGTAGAAATTGTTTTAACGGTCATGTGTTCGCACCACATTCACAACGAGCTGTCGCCAGCGACTTGTTGATCTCCACATGTACGACTGCTGAACATTACATTTCAAGCTGTTGCAATTTACCTCCACTTCCACGGCCGTCTCCGGCATTAGCATTTAGATTTATATGAATTTAGTGTGCTTTGTTAGGCTTGACTTGATGTTTATTTAACGCTGTGTATGTCCTGCTCTGATGGATGGGGTTTCTGTGCCGACGTTCTGGAGAATCACAGGAGCAGAGCCACGCTGCAGATATTTTACTGTCGCAGTGACTGGTTAAAGCTCTGACAAAAAAACAGCGCAACTACAATTAATCAGATTTAATTAGCAGCTCGGAACATTAAACATTGAATCCACTTTTTAACTCCATCCAAAATGCACCTTTAAACTTTCAAAAAAAAGGCAATTTACAAACTCACCGAATGGCTGATTTCTACGGGCGTTTACAGGAAGATAGCATTTCTTTATGCATTTTGTTTTAAAAATAATAATTGTTTCAGACTGCTTTATTAATGTTGTCTTCTTCTCCCAAACAGCAAATGACAGAGGTGATACTTACGCAGGATAGGGCTGTGTGCGTGGGGCGATGGTTCGTGGTGTGCCTGTCTGAATGACATCAGGGGGGGTCATCATCACATAAAACTGACCTGCGGAAGGCATGGATGGATTCAGTCAGCAGGGAGGGACAACACGGGGCAATATTTCATAAAGACAAACTGTTGTTGCTCCAAAGAACATCTCACATCAAGACTGACAACAATCAACATGTAGAAAGAGGAACAGTCATGATTATCTTCTTCGAGCCCAACGGAAACACCATCAAACAAAGCAGATATTCCACAGTAAGCCAAAAAGACATTCTTTTGGCACCACTATGTTTGTAGTAGGGCTGCATGATATTGTGTCAGCATCAACACTGTGATGAACGCAGTAGTAACATCGTGCAATGTGAAGTACTGAAAATGATCTGTAACATGTCTTTTTTTAACTTTATGTAGAAGTTTGTTGACATGCAGGCTCCATGTGTGAACAGAGAAAGATTTGGTTGCAAAGAGAGACGCCACATCTGTCAAATGGAAATCTTTCAGCTACAGAACAGGTGATGTTGACCAAAAACAGGCACTCTGTCGGCAGTGTCTTACAATTATTGCCACTGCACGAGGCAACACCAGAAATCTGTTTGGTCATTTAAATCGTTACCACAGAGCTCTGTATGAGGAGTAAAACGCTGGATTTGAATGCAATCCAAAGCAAAAACTCTATCGCAAATTGCCTCGTGTGAGGCACCTTGCGGATGACATGGTACCAATTAACACTGTTGGCAAAAAGGGTTTTTAAAACTTGATCTGATCGCCTGCCAAGCAGTTTGTAATACCATCAGGCACCTACTCCTCATACCTTCCCATTCCAAAGCGGTATGAAAAATGCAGGGCGTAAGTTGAACAGAGCTTTCACACTTTGAACAATGTGCAGCTACAACGGACTGTCATCCAGCTGGAAAACAGAGCCCGACATAAATCTTACTGTCCGGTTTATTAATAGGGCTTCCAACTGTAAGGTAGATTTTTTTGCAAACTGCACTTTTCCAGCCTGATCCTACAGGTGAGAACACTGCATCGGGGACAAGAGGAGCGTTAGCGGCTTGGGGCCTCGATGACAGACGCCAAGCCTGAATAACAACAAACAATGCGGTGAAGGTGGTGAAGGCTGCCGCCCTGAACTGCATCTAGCACTTGGTAACTCATGCTATATTTACTAATATCATAATATACACGCAGGAAAACAAAATATCACAATGTCAGTTTTCTCCAATATTGTGCAGCCACAGCATGTAAGATACAAACACCTCATACTCTTCCTGTGGGCCAGTTAGATGTCAAACTAACCAGAAAAAAACAAACACTGAACACAACTTACTGCCACTTTAAAGACAGAATACATCAGCAGAAAAATGAAGGTCCTCTCCACAGTAGCATCTGTACATTTAACTCCTTGACGTCACACAGAAGTACTGATAGGGCTAAATTAGATTTCATTTAAAAACAAGAATCCAGGAACTTACCTGTACAAAAAACGAGTCTCAAAATCTTAGTGAAAACGTAATCCGAGACATCAGACTCACACCTTGTATTTATTCCCTTTTTAAAATGTGGGACCAGAGACGACAATACACAGCACTTACAACATCCAACAGAAAAAGCACAACGAAAACTCTACTTTTCAGATTAAACTGGCGGTCTTTTGACCTGATCTCCACCGAGCAAGGCCACATATTAATGCCTTAAGACGCTTAAAACACATCAAGTGCTTCACTTGTTACGTCCTCAACACTTTGACTCAAATCTTATCTCACTTTTGAAGCTTGCACCTCGCAGAGTCAGCATCAACTGATACGGCCTTAAGGGTGTCTGACTCCTGTGGGTGTGCGTCATGTGATGCAAGGAGACACACAACGCTCGACGGGGAGAGACGGCAGGGAGTGTGGATGTGCTGCGTGAGCCTGACCGGCTATGTCAGCAATCAGTAATGGATGAGATACATCAAAGAAACCTAATGATTCGAGGCAAGCTCGATCACTGAAGCAACACGACGACCTTGCGTGACCCCTGACCCGTGACCGTGCGGTACGTCGGTGTTTTCAAGAGTATGACTGAACTCTGCTGGATCCTCTGGGATTACAAGCCTGGCTCATCTTGTGTAAACACAAAAAGGTAAGATCAGTTTATTACTCTGGAATGTTTTCACATCATGTCCTGTTACTTGGATGGAATTTGTGTGGTGCTGCTGCCACAAACCAGAGAAGAAAATTGTACAAAGCATGCATGGGTTGTGTTGAGTTGGTTCTAAAGATACAGGTAGAGGTTCAGTTGGATCCCAGCTTCACGCTTTTTCAGACTTCATGTCTGGGAAAACATGACGGCAAAAAGCACAGACGGCAGCAGAAACAGTGGGTGATGAATTACAAGTTCCTACAATAACTGCTGTTCAGGCACTACACTCTCCTACATAAAACCCTGAGAGACCTGCAGTGTTCGGCTCCTCGATAACCATCAGGAAATACTGACAATTCACCATTCAACTGCCAGCCATCTGTAACAGTGTACTTGCTAGATATAAATCTGATTTGATAAAAAAAAGAAAAAAAGAATAAGCAGATGTTGGTTGTTTATAACGGAGCCAAAGGCTACAGTTTGCTCTCCAGGACAAGTGAGCGCTGTCGACCCTCTCTGAAAGCAGAGGACAGCAAGCTTCAGCCAGTGATATCCTGACTAGCCTCATCTGGACAAGCACCATAAAACCACAAGGACAGTTAGGACAGCCAGACAACAACATATGGCAGTAAACAGGAAGAGGAGCAGAGTGGGAGGAAGTGTGACATGAAATAAACAACATGGAAATGCAATAGGCATACCAACTTTAATTATAGCTTCTGATAATCTTTGACTTGGAGGATCCAAATTTTTGCAACGGACAAACGTTTCTGACATATTACTGGTGATGCAACTAACAACAATCCATCCATTATCTATACACCGCTTAATCCTCACTAGGGTCATGGGGGGCTGGAGTCTATCCCAGCCGACTCAGGGCTACACTTGGGGACAGACAACCAAGCACACTCACATTTACACCTACGGACAATTTAGAATCACCAATTAACCTCAACATGTTTTTGGACTGTGTAGGAGGAAGCTGGAGAACCCGGAGAGAACCCACGCTGCACGGGGAGAACATTGAATGTTCTTATACAGCTTGTAAAATTAGTTTGAGGTTGTTTTGCACATGTAGGAACAAACAACAAAGACAGTAAAGATGCTCGTTGTGTAGCGTTGCTTGCTACAACACTGTAGTTTCTGACTGCCTGCCTTATATGTTGAGAAGTTGTAAAACCCGGTGGCTCGGACTAGACCCACACACAGCATGCTCTCATGTGCACCCTGAACAACAGGCACACTGGTAAAAAGACCAGGATGGCAAAAACTTTATGGATTTCGTGACAGACCACCAGACACCGCAAGCGTCTGTTTGATAGGGGGTCGGCATGGACCAGCAACAGACTGATAGCAGCATTAAGGCAGCTCCTATAGATCCTGTGATAGCATTACCACGCACGAGGTGCTTGCCAACTGCGCTCAGTCGGCCAGAGGCTGGGCTAACGTTGTTGACTCAGTGGAGCGTCAAATGTTAGAAGTCACCAGTGAGCTTTCCGACCATTATATCTGTTTCCAACAAAACTGCCCCACTGCAAGTGTAATTTAGAAGACTTCTTCCTCTATGCTCAGACCTGTCAGGGGGTCAACTTAAAACCAGCAAACCGCAGGGATCGCAGTACACTGGCAGAAGCTGTGGTTATTATTTTTGGTTTGTCTGTTTTCCTCCAGTTCTCCTAAGCTTAGATCAGCAGTGAACTTCAGACTGTGAGAAGGTGGTCCATGCTTTTATATAATCACATCTGGCAGTGAGTCACACCGGGTATTTCACTCCAGTAAGCGGCGGTGCCTTGACGAGGTTTAGAAAAAGACAAAAGGCAACGTGACTCACATCTGCAGTGTATTGCTCCTGCTTTCGGCGCGTCGGCCAAAGCTGTGTGGATCATGGTTCATTTAAAAGAAGAAGAGCTGTACTTCCCACTATAAGGCACTTCTCAATACACTCTTGTTTGTGACTAAAAATAACTGCTAAATTAACCCTGTAGCACTGTGATAAAGCTTCAGCCCAAATTAAGCGTGAGAACTGACTCACCCCCTGCCTGTGTGAGTGTAGGGTCCGTCGCGGCCTGCACAGACACAGTCCCGTCGCTCACCGCGGTCGCGGGGAAGTAAGCAAAGCGGGTCTCCCCTCCCACTGCCTCTCCTGCTGGGCTTCCTCCATTACTGAAAGGGTTTTGGATCACAGCCTGTGACAGATAAGAGAGAAACAGAGGAGAGGCATGAACAAGTAGCAATGGAGCAGTCACAGCAGGTAAACGCACACCTCATTCTCTGTCAGACTCAATACTAGTATACCCCCCAGACCCCCAAGCAAGCCGCGGTGCAGTTTGACAGCTGGGATAAAGGGAGGAGAAGGAGTAGCAGCGATCTTGTTAGTGGGGATAACAGCAAGGTCAGTAAAGTCATCAGTATGCTGCAAATGACAACAAATTTGGTCTGTTCTTGCTAGAAAAACTGCATATTTTTAATGAAAAATTTTGAAGCAACAACTGTATTTTAACCTGAGTCACAGAGTTGGGCATGTACGCGCTGAACTATTTATACTGCTTTGCTACTTTGACAATCTAAGAAGAATCAACTCCTCCTGCAGCACACACCACAATGAAACAGAGATGCACCATTATGGCAGATTTGCAGAGATGATAACTGTTAATTGCGGCCAATAAAAGATATAGTAAATGATCATATATATATTTTCTATTAAATTGCTTTTTTCTAAAACAATCCCAATCCTGCCAGAGCATCCATAGAATTAAGAATATATTAATTAATTGCTAATGTAATCATTTTTAAATATATCCTTATTAGGGGCCAATAGCATTCCTTTGCAGCTCGTCACCAACACTTTGCTGCACTGCTTTGCTGTGTAAAGCACACCAGCTGTGGATAAAGAGAGCTGTAAAAACCACTGACAAGTGAACTGAACAACATTGATTATCTCAGTGAAATGCAATGTTTTCCTGGGACACCTTGGGTCCTGGCATTTAGGCGCAAGTTACTTTGACATGTGCCAACCCGCCTAAGTATTGCTGCAGACCAAGCACACACCCCCCCTTATGACATAAACACTATCGACAGCAGCAGCAGTCTTTCCCACACACCACCAGAACTGCCCAGGAACAGCCAGAGGGAAGGCAAAGAGCCCAAGGCGATGACCTGATCAACAGAGGCTTAAAACCTTACAAGACCCAAAGGACTTGCTGCCAACATCCCAGTGCCAGAGACCACAGGACACCCCCAGAGGTCCTGCATCCATGCCCTGACTGATCAGAGCCATTTGGGGGTAGGAGAGGGACCTACACAATACTAGGCGGCGTAATGATGTGGCTGATTGGTGTATATTCTGCTCATATGTTCTCCTCTCTTTTTGTAATTAGGGATGACATATAGTGTAGATGTAGACTTGCATAAAATATAACACAAAGTGAAAAAAAACTGTCTCAGAAGTAGGTTTAAAGGGGTGTCCCTTGTTCACAGCCATGCTCCCGAGAGAGACTGTCGGAGACAATTAACAGCTGAAATTCTATTACCTGAACAATAACAATAGTTTCATTTTCCTGCTTATCGGCCAATAATATAAATCATGCGTCCCTGCAAGAAAGGAAATTGCATGTCTGTTTCATGTGTTTTTAATGTTGGGAGTTTTACGGCATGAGCGGTATCAGGGTGCGTCTACGGAGATAAAAACCGATTAGCAGAATAAACTATCATTGGGTTTAGTCTCTTCGGGGAGATTGTTGGAAATAACGGAACGCTGAAATAGCACCAATCTTATCCTTCGAGCCATCTATTAGAATAGAGCTTGTGTGTAGAAACAGTCCACATTGCCAGCGAGTTCTCTTCAAATCGATAAAAAAAAAAAAAAAGAAAAAGAGGAGATTGTGCTACCTGAGCCACAGCCTGAGGAGCTCCGGCGAATGCAGCTGTTGAGACGACGCTCACTGCTCCTCCCGCATCGTCTCTTCCCTCAAGGTGCTGGTCAGTCACCTGAACAACACGATACGTCACCTGCAGGGTGGAAGGAGACGTGTGCGAAAAGAGAGAATCAGAGGAAAACAAACACAGAAGAATCAGAGGAAAGCAAACAGAGCAACAAGCTGTTTGTGTTTTTAACGCTACTATACAGCAGAAGTACTATGCACAGATCAAAACCTTACCTGACTTGTAGATTTGTTTATCATATCTGCTGCTTCAGTTCAGCCAAGCCTAGCAACTGACACTAAAGTCCTAAGCTCAGTAGCGCAGCGATTCCACCATCCCACACAATGCGCTTATGCTTCAGAATGTTCCTGATTCAATTTTAAAAACAAGTAAAGAAAATGAGCTTGTTTGTTCCAAGAATCAGTATTTGTATCCCTCCATCATGTGACTCCCCTCCTGACTGACATGTGACAACAGCCCCATGCCAATCCCAGACCAGAGTGGAATCACATGATCGCTCACACTGGGCCTGTTTACGCCAAATGAGCCACGTGGATCACTGACTTAATTCCCTCCAGTGTAACTCACCCAAATAAGGATAAACCAACTTAAATGTGACACTACTTTTTTTTTTTTCCAGTTTAGGACCAATGTCCCATTGTCCATCACTGACCACCACTGGAGTGAATACCACATTAGCGGACGGTAAGGACGCACTCTTGACAAAGGTCGCCAGTCAATCATGGGACGAGAAAAAGAAACACTTTCAAGAAACGTAGTACACTTCTCCTGACTTCGCAATAGGGGAGGGAGTCGAAGCGTAATAAGAAACTGCAACCTGACACAGATTGGTGAGAGGAACCCTGTTTTATCTTATTGTGAGGTCACTGTTTACATTAGGACCAAGCATACTAAAGTGTTCTAAATAATACATACACAGTGTGAAATGCTGCGTACAGACACCACATTATCTTTCACATATTGCACTACGCATGTGACCAAACCACCTTTATCAATACATAATGCGGAGCCCTGTCAGTCGCTAATTACCTTACTGCACTAACACCCCTGGGTCATCTATGCAGCCAGACATGTAAAGCAATTCTGAAGTGCACTGTTTTGTGTTGTGGGTGCGAAACAGATGCAATCTTATTCTAAGTGCCCCCTGGTGCCATTAGGAGCACTTAAGACTCGTGCAGAAATAGGCGATAAAAAAAACAATGACACATCAGTGCATTCACACTTGCATCCATTAGTTACTTACCTGCGCGCCCTCAGTGCGGAACTGATATTGTATGTTATGGTCACCGAATGCTGCAGCCTGCTGAACACTGGCTATCGTAACAGCTGTCTGCTCTTCCCCTGCCCCGTCTTGGAGGGAAAAAAAATAGGACACAAACAGCCAGTTGTTAGGGATGGAGAAGATATCAAACTAATAAAAGCAGCTGATCATCCCTGAGTGGAGCTCCCCAAAAACAAAAACATGCATCACACAAAGAAAGGCTGCATTTTTGTCACACCTCTTAATTACCAGATAGAGCACTTAATCAAACGCCCTGTGCTTTTCTACACAACACTGTACACACATCCCTTCACTGCTCTAGACTTGGGTGTTTTGTGAATGACAGCTTAGTAAATACATCCTTACCTTCTGATGCTTGGACAACCTCTTCGTCTTGCTTTTCTTGGCTGCAAATCGGTTGCAACAAATCAGTCGGTTATACAAACTACGCAACCAGCTAATGTATTCAGGGTTTTAAAAAAAATGAATATAATTGCAGATCTCCCCCCACTTCGCTGTAGCTTATGCCAAACATGTGCAAGAAGCCAGTGCAGCGTATTCGTAAAGAAACACACAACATTGCAACTGTCCTCCGTTTACCTTCAACGGCTGACAAAGTTATTTGTGTTTTAATAGCTAGCTTAAGCTATATTAGCTACTGTACAGTTATCAGCTAATTATATTGTTTATCGCAACAGGATATTAGTCTTCGTGAATACAACTAGTCGGCGACACCGCTTGCAAAGTCTTCCACTTTTCTTGCTAGCTTAATACTAGTCTCCTCATTAAATTCGTTTTGACAACAGTTTTTAGTTCAGGCCTTGGTTAGCGTCGTAAACTAGCTATCCGAAATAGCATGTTCTAGCTAGCTTGTAGCCATTTTGGCCGAGTCTCGGTTACCTTGCGGTGTCCAGACTCTGTTCAAGCATATCCATCAGGGTTAAAATAAAAAGTGATATTCGGTGTCACAGACGGAGATGGAAGTGCTGATCACGGGAACAAACACTCGGGTCATGTGAGAGAGACAGCCCAGGACACGTGAGGTATGGCTCGGTGTCGAAGTTAAAATGGAGGCCGCTGCTGGGGCTGGGTGATCCGAGGTGACTGCTCGATCAGCTGGAGGATTTGCTGCTCCTCGCTGGTGACCGCAGCCGACACGTTCAAAGCAACTGTTTCACTCCCGGGTGGGAATAACAGCAGCACTGTGGGACGGACATGAACTATTACGGACTGATTAAAATTAAAAGCATAACTCTCATTTGTTGGTGCCTGAGAGTAAAATTTAATTGGTCAATTTTTATTTTTTTTATTTTATTTTATTTTTTTTATAAATTGGCTTAATATTCTGGCGAAGAAACGAAGAAGAATGTATTATTATTATTATTATAATACATATTTTTGTACCTAAACTATTAAAACAATTTTAACAAAAAAATAAATAAATATTAACAGAAATGCAACTAGAATTTGTTTTAGTAAGTAGTATTAATGCCATTATTAACAACTTCATCAGCATTTTACAATAAAGTGTACAGACTAGCTCTGAATGCATTCAAAAACAGAAGTGTTCATGATCTGGCTATAAGATAATGAGGGGGGGAAAAAACAAGTCTACACCTCATGCATCATGCAGTTAAACGTCTGGGAATGCTGAATATTTCACAAAGCTATTTACTGCAGGACTGCTGCATCTAACTGCATTTTTTTTATTATTATTATTTGTAAGTCCAGGTATGCAAGTTGACATAAAACTGGAAAGAGTAAGCGTTTGTGACACATCACCATTCAGGAATAGTCAGGCATGATTAAAAGCTAACATCTACAGTCATTATAGGTCACTAAATCATGCTTATGTGTTACTTAACAGATATACTTTAAAGCTCTAAGCGCTTTGACCCTCAATACGCCGCTGCACTTTGCCATGAACTTTACCCCACATAAAGCGGAACGTTTCGTCTTTGGGTTTTGTTTGCGACAGAGATACCAGGAACACCACTTTATTCACAGGTGATTTGTCGTTGTATGCACATTTAAAACAGTTTGAGCGATGAGATAATCATTTACGTTACAATCTATAGTTGCACTGTGGAGGATTTAAGACAAAAGTTTAACTACGATTCGAAACCGCGGCAATGACTTTCCTTGTTGAATTTAACAACGACCTCAAGCGTGAATCAGCCAATCAGAGCGTTGATCGTTTTTTGATGTGCATTTCTCATTGGCTGGAACGGGAGGCGGTCACCTCAGTTCCTCTCCTGGATTCACCCTAAAATAATTCCGACGTCTCCTCCTTGGGTGAAGGTTCACTGCGGTGACTGTGTAACGTTAGCTGTCTGTTATAGTTCAGCGTTTCAGCCACAATGTCTGGTCGTGTTCTTGTCGGAGTTAAGCGGGTCATTGACTACGCAGTAAAGGTAATGCTTTTTTTTTCTTTATTTGCATTTTAAAATAGTTTTTCCTGCGCTCACTCACTTGACTTTCTGTGCTCTACTAGCTAACATTAGCCTGCTAACGCCAGCTGGCAGTGGCACAAGAGCAAAACCACACAAGTGACTGTTCAAATATTTGACAGATAACCTTTACGGTCTGCAGATAAATTCATACAATCTATTTAAATATGAAAAATGATTAATATTTTAAAAATATTGTTAGCAGTGCTGCAGCTACCAGTTACCTGTCTTGACAGATGTTTTCAAGTTGTGTAACATGTCTGGCTGGGTAATTAGCATGTCCTTTGTGGAGTCAGTTTAGGTGTCCCATCTTAAACTAGTCCGTAAGACAATGGTGTATGATGCAGTCACATAGTTACTGCAATCGGACTATTGTTTAACCTTTTGGTGTTCCCCTGGAGGTGAAGCAGAACACCATAATCAATAAGTTTTAGCAGCTCTTTCATGTACCAGCAGGAACACTCCTGCTTCAGCTGCCCTCAGCAGGATCTGAACACTATCAGTGCGACTACTGGTGCTGATATCACTGCTGCTCCTGTTACATATTGTCAGATAAGAGAATATATTGAGTCAGGAAACGTAGGCTCTTTTATTTGCTTTTTTAATTATTTCTGATTTGGCACTTATTCATGTTTCCTTGTTATGGCAGAATGAGTCTTCTAAAACCAGTATATAACTTGTGATGTTAGGTGACTCGTTGCAAAGACTTTTTATATTCTCAGCATTGTGTTTTATGTACTGATCTGGCTGCATTATTGCAAGAATGCGTATTTGAAATGTGGGTATTTGATGTATGTGAAGCTACACTGTGTGTCCAGATGCATTTGGATGTCCTTGTCCTCATATCGTTGTGTTCTGTTGGCTAACGCTTCACGGAAATCTTAAAGCCACAGCATACAAAGCTAATAAACAGACAAGAGTCTCCTTCTTAACTGAACATCTTGGGGAAGACTTTTCCCCGTACATGCATAATAACGATGGCCCCATGCTCAAATCCACTTCCATAAAAAAAATGTTTTGGTAGTTTGGTGTGAAAGACTTGATCGTAAGCTTAAAACCCTGACCTCAATCTCGTCAGGTGCTTCTGGTGCAAATAGAAACACGAGTTGTAAACCAGGCCTTATCACCAAACACCAGCATCGGACCTCAATAATGCTCCTATGACTGAATGAGGTCAAATCCCCGTGGCCAGCTTCCACAATCTTGTGGACAGTCATGTGTTGTGAAAGCAGCACATCAGTGTGACATCTGTCACGCAACTCGTGTAACCTTGCACCCCTGTTGTGACTCTGTCCTGATGTCTTGTTTCTGTATAGATTCGCGTGAAGCCGGACAACAGTGGTGTGGTGACGGATGGCGTTAAGCACTCAATGAACCCCTTCTGTGAGATCGCTGTGGAGGAGGCGGTCAAGCTGAAGGAGAAGAAGCTCATTAAGGAGGTTGTGGCTGTCAGTTGTGGACCGCAGCAGTCGCAGGTGGGGTAGACGGGACCGGACTCTGCACCCCTGTCTTGTACGCTAAAATCCAGGAGAAATATAGGATAGTTTGGCAGGTTACATATCACCAAATCCAGCTGTACTCCTACACTGTATTTACTGATGTATGACTTGATATTTAAATAAACAAAATTCTATGTCGATAAAGAGTACAAGAATTATAGAGTCACTAGTACCATAAAACCAGATTTTTTTAGACTCTCACTGTATTAAATAGGGGCAAACTTGAGAATTATTCCTGCAATTGAAAGGAATTGTTGTGGAATGTTATATTTAAAAAGTAATTATGACATCTAGAGGTAAATGTGAGAAACATTTAAGGGTGCATAACATTGGATTGGGTAAAAAAAAAAAGTGTAATTTTTGCCCTCCCCAATGACAAGTTCTTTGACCCGTGTTCCTTCCTCACTCAGGAGACCATCCGTACTGCCCTTGCCATGGGGGCCGACCGTGGCATTCACGTGGAAGTGGCTGGAAAAGACTACGAAACCCTCGGACCCTTGCAGGTCTCCAAGATCATGGCTGCTTTGGCCAAGAAGGAAGAAGCTCAACTCGTCATCCTTGGCAAACAGGTTAAAGATGAGGATTCATTTCACCGAATATCCCGTCTTACACTCACTGCTTACATATTCCGATCACTCGCTCTCTGCTGTCGCCTTCATTTAATGACTGGTTGCTTTCATAGGCCATTGATGACGACTGCAATCAGACCGGCCAGATGACAGCAGCCTTACTGGACTGGCCTCAGGTGAGTTAAATACAATTATTCTAAACTGGACTTTGCTAACCCGTCTACTAAAAAGCAACATCGGGTTTGACCTAAACCTGATCTAACTGCTAAATGCCAGTTAGATTATCTCAGTTTCTATATTTTCCTGTTATTCTTCACAAGCGTGGCGAGCCGGCGCTGATATCGGCTGTCAACACCGTCTTATCAATGTTAGTGGGGACTAGTCTGAGTCGGTAGGAGCCACAGCGACCCAGCACAGATCAACAGAGCAGGTCAAAGGCTGCCTGGAGAGATGGAGTGAACTTCTACCGGATAACCAGTAGAGGGAGCACTTTGATTTCATGTCTCAGTGTACAGGTTGAGCAGTTTGATGTGCAGATTATGATATAGAATCAAACATCTAGTCAGTTTATTCACAACTGTTTACACACCTGGATTATGGGATACATGCTCCATCAAACATTATTAGTACCGCTGCATTTTATAGTCAAGTTTGTTCTAGGGGTGTTTACAGGAGTTGTAGTTACACTTGTCAAACAGCAGGTGGAGCACATTTACTGCTTCTTTTTGTTTGTTGCGTTCCAGACAATTCCATATGAAATGTTAAAACAGACTATTTACGTGTATGATTTTATACATTTGTGCTGTGTCTCTATATTGCAGGGTACCTTTGCATCAGAGGTGTCACTGGACGGAGACAAGGTTAAGGTGGTGAGAGAAATTGATGGTGGCCTGGAAACTATTAAGATCAGCACACCGGCAGTGTTGACCGCAGACCTTCGACTCAACACCCCCAGATATGCCACCCTGCCTAATATCATGGTGGGTAGCAAAACACAAAAATGTAGATTCTTTACTGCTTAACAATGTCTTAACTTTCAACAATTCTGAGAAGTGAAAGCTTTTATGAATGTGTACATTGCCCTTCCCCTGTGATTCCTTTTTTTAGAAAGCCAAGAAGAAGAAGATTGCCAATGTGAAGCCTGCAGACTTAGGGGTGGACCTCACATCGCGGTTGGAGGTGTTGAGAGTGGATGAGCCTCCACAGAGGCAGGCAGGAGTGAAGGTGGAGACAGTGGAGGACCTGGTGGGCAAACTCAAGGAGACAGGGAGGATATAGAGGCTTCAGGAGCACAAGCAGCGGAGCACAGACACTGGCAGAAGGGTAGGTATCAGTGTCTTCACTAGGGCCCGACCGACGTGGATTTTTTTTGAGTCCGATGCCGATATTTGGCAAAAAAAAAAACAATTCTGATAAACGATTAATCGGCCGATTAATTAAAAAATTATATAATAAATAAAACGGCTTCTTTTTTGGTCCC
>NW_007579000.1:0-2015 GCF_000690725.1 Stegastes partitus
CTCAAAAAGTGAGTGACCATGCAACAACAAATAAAGACTCCTGGGGAGGCCACCAGGACACCAGGACTCCTCTGAAGGAGTTACAAGCTTTAGATGAGAGAGACTGTTGCATCTTCTTCACCAGTCCAAGCTTTATAGGAGAGTGGCACAGAGAAAGCCACTGTTGAATAAAAGCTCATAATGAATCTTGCCAGATGGGATGTGAGGGACTCTGAGGTCAGCAAGAAGAAGGTTCTTTGGTCTGATGACATCAAAATCAAGCTTTTTTTTTTGCCAGTAGACTAACTGCTGTGTTTAGTTGACACCAAACAAGCCACTCCCACCATGAGGCATGGTGGCGGCAGCATCATGATGGGGGGATGCATTGTGGCAGCAGGCTCTGGAAGATAGCTCAGTAACAGGAAATCCTGGAAGACTATCTCATGCAGTCTGCAAGACAACTGTGACTGGGGAGGGGATTTGTTTTCCAGCAAGACAGTGACCTGAAGTACACAGCAATGGTTTAAAAGCTCTTACTGGTTGGCTGAGTCAGAGCCCGAACCCTAGTCCAACTGAGAATGTGTTGCAAGACTCGAATACTAATACAATCTATTTATTTACGTGTTAGATTTTTAATTATTGACATTATTTTATAGAAATCTATTTTCACATTGACATCTAAGAGGTTCTTTTCGTGAATTATTGTCAAACAAGTCACTTTATGTTGATCATGTTTCAGTGTTGAAAGGGAAGAACCTCCAAGGAGTGTGGATATTCTCACAGTGACTGTAAACACAAGCTGCTGGATGCTAGCGGTTGGGATATCGACAGAAATAGAACAGTTACACTAATGCTCCGCTTAGCTGCTTTGACTTGAAGGAGGAATTATTGGGATTTCTTGGTTTAGAAACTAAATTTCTGATCATTTCGTTTCTGAAGCTCTGCAAATATTTTTCACCACAGAACCTGGAGGAGCCCCAGGCTGCAGAGGAGGAAGCCAGCGAGGAGGAAGAGGAGGAGGAGGATGAAGAAGAAGAAGAGGACGAAGATGACGAGGAGGAGGACGACATCACCAGCGCTGAGTCAGACGACAGCGAGGAGGAAGTGGACGTCCAGCTACCCAGAATGCAACGCTCGAGCAAGAAGGGCCAAAACTGGGACAAAACAACAATATCCTATTGAAACACACATTCACAGTGTCTCCCATGCACACACACACACACACACACATACACACACACACGTACACACAATCTGCAACACGTCCATACTGAAACCTCCAATCAGATGGAACAAAAAGACTTTATGTGATGTTGATGCTCTAAAAATGAGGTAATATCTCCCCCTACTGGAAGACCACACTGAACCACACACACACACACACACACAGTGATTTAACCTTAGCCTTGTCAGACAAAAAAAAATACAACAACCTCCCGTTTTATACAGCTGATAAGAAACAACATGACACTAAAACTACTCCACAGTCATCCTCCTTAAAGGAACAGCTCGCCCAAATTACCCAGAGAGGTGTTTTCCCACCAATGATCTCGCTCCCATTACGCCACAACTGCAGTCTTTATTCAAATAAAGTTGTATGAAACCCATCTTGTCCGTTAAACCCTGCACCCACCATCCGTTCAGTTCGATGTGTCAAAGATTTCTGATGTCCCATCTTTAAAAAACAAACAAACAAAAAAAAGCAAAACAGCCTTTATTTAAGAAAAATGAGTTGCAAACGTAAAGAAACTGAGACTATTTTTTGGTTTGTATACTTCATGTTATTTATCAGTCTTTATTCTAGCCTCTGTGGCAAAAGCCAGGTGATTTTACAGAAATAGCATATTTTCAATGGTACTCAAAAACAAACAAAACAAAAAAAAGATGATCGGTGTGCTGTCGCAGACGTCGTGTTGAACTAGCCGAGGGGTCTGAGTTCCGGGTTTTTGGGAAAGTCAGAGGAGTCTCCTTGTACATTTTTATACGCTCCTTTCTTGTAAATACTGAGTATAGTAGGTGACCCGACCCCGCCCCCC
>NW_007579000.1:4090-11538 GCF_000690725.1 Stegastes partitus
CTCCGATGCAGCGGCCATGGGTTCAAATCCCGCTCAGGGCCCTTTGCTTCAACCCCTTTCCCCACTTTCCTGTCTCTCTTTCAACTGTCCTATCCAACAAAGGCAAAAAGGCCAAAAAAATAACTTAAAAAATAAAAATAAAAAACGGCAGGAGGTCAAAGTAGATAAAAGTAAAAGAATGAATGGTTTCCCATTTATAGCTGACAGGTCACAGTGTATTTGTTTGTTTGTTTAGCATGATTTCTTAACCACCACAATGATTTCTTAAACCTTCCCGTGTCTCAACATTTAGGCTTCACCTGTGCATCCCGACTCCTCCAGCAAGCATCCTCTCTTCTCAGCTTATGAATTAAGACATCCTTCAAAATGGAGCGCTAAGATCGTTTTCCAGGTCACGAGCAGGAGGACAGAGGTCAGGAGGCAGATGTTGGGACACATCTGTTGGGACATACTGTCACATTACGGGGACTTAACGCCTATCTGGGGACAAATCGCTGGTCCCCGGAAGGAAAACTGTAGAAATGTCGGGTTAAGAAGTGGTTTGGGACGGATTGGGGTCGAGGAGGTTGAGGTCAGAGCAAGTCTTCAGGGACCGAATGTAAGTAAATGTAAGGTTCTGTAACGTGACAACAACAAATCTGTGAGGAACAAAAAAACCAGCATGTGTGACGAAGGACAGGTTAAAAGAAAATATTCCCCAAAAAACTGCAGATAACAACAATAAACTTTTCTTTATAGCAACTTTAAAACTGGAGTTTTGAGGTGTTTTATAAAAGGAGTGAAATCAAACCATTAAGAAGGAAGAATAAAACACGTTTCAAAAGACACAAACATGAGATAGAAGAATAAAACATTCATGTCTGTTGTTTTCTGAGATGACTCACCACCACCCGTTATTATTTTTTAAAATTATTTCCAGCTGTGAGCAGCTTCTTTTGTGTTGCTCCGTGAGAGAATAATGCATTTCTTTGTTGTTTTTTTAGTATGCACTGTTTTGAGCACACTTTATTTTGTCACGTTTCCTGCATAAACACGTTCTCAAAATCTGCTTGGAATTAATATTCACTGTGGAATGAGGACACGGCAAAGAGAAGTGAAGCTGGCTGCAGTGCAGGACGGCTAAATTTGTCTCAGAATAATATTACTGGGAAACGCAGTATCCGAACACAAACTTTGATGTAACTGTGCTTCCTTTAAACCATCTTTTTAACAAAACACATATATGAAGCTGAAGTGTTGTGCAATATACAAACAGCCATCATCAGCGCAATAATAGAAAAATTAAAGCTGATGACGTGTTTTATCAGGAGGACATTACAGCCTAAAAAATAACACATCATACCGTATAATATCGACATTTTTGAAAATTAAATGCTGCATTGATTTAATCTAGTCTGTGACTTATAAAACTCTTTTTGTCTGCAGTAAAATACATCAGGAATCTGTCTGTACTGATTTATGATCAGTAGAATGTCTCCATCTAGTGTTTAAAGACGAGACTGCACCACTAATCAAGTCCTGTTTTATAATCACACCTGAGCTGCCCCTCCAGAGTCCTGCCCTGTTTTTTGTTTTTTACACTTTTTGTCACAAGACACTGAGCTGATAATCTAATATATGAGTTCATCCTTGTGCCAATTAGAGGCTGACATGATGTTTTAAAAAAACCCAGTGTTGCTAAAACCCTTCCTAAACCCGGTGTCCATGCTGACCCCAGAGACCCACTGCCTGCACAAACTGCTGAGATCGCAGCAGCTCAATATGAGGGAATTAAAATATTCACAAAACTTGTTATTTTCCGCGGCGGGGAGCGGAGCCGGGGGAGCCCCGGGCGCTGTCACCTCCACTCGCGACTCACAAACAGAAACAGATTTTGCAAAAACCCGTCACTCTGTCTGACTTTTACATTCTGAAGCATAATATGTGTAATCATCACCTCCGTCGTTTCAAATCTGTGTCCATCTGATGAGTCCACAGACAGACAGACAGACAGGAGAGACGTGGACAGATCTTTCTTGTCTCTGTTGCTTAGATGATGGCAGTCGGTGTCAAGGCCACAATGTCATGACTTCTGTCAGTCACAGAAGCATCCTGCAAGTAGGAGTTGAGGTAGCGGCATATAAATAATGAAGTAAACTTGCCTCACACAGAAATAGACCGCCGTTATTCCTGCATGCATTATTCATTCTGTTTCTTTTCACTCCAAGGCAGTGAGAATGCATAAATGTTAAAGCTTTAATTGTAATCTCAAAACACCAAGAAGGAACAGTGATTAAACCACAACAAAGGCACCTGAAGGAATGTGAGGAGCTGCATCTTGGCACACAAAGAGCCGAAGCGCTCTATAATTCACACAGAAAGGTGAGCACGAGACGGGAGCACGGGAGCGAAAACAAAGGCGCTGAACCGGAGATGGAAGCCGAGCTGCTTTCCCACAACAAAACACAGGCAGTCATCGTGTGATATTTTAAAGTAATAGCAGATGGTCACACAGTGGTGGATGGTGTGCAAAGGATTTGAAAAGTTCAACCGCAGAGCCCGTTCACTCTGGAGAACGGGAGGCCAGTGCAGCACGGCTTTGTGTATGAGAACTGACAGAAATTGGTTTTCACTGCAAGCAGTGGCCTTTAAGCCTGCCAGTGTCCGGGAGCACAACACCAAACACCCAGACAGAGACGGCTGCACTGCTTTAGAGCTCATTATTAGCATTTAACGAGAGAATAAAAACATCGTAGTCCAGTGGAACAACAGGCTGTGTCTGTTTCCAGCAGGACTGTGAAAATGTTTTTCATGCAAAGAGACGTCACACCATCGGGCAACAGACGAACAGCAGGAGTCAACAAAGCTGGAATGCTTCAAGCTTCTGAACAACTTNTAATAATAATAATAATAATAATTGTTGTGTGAGTTCCCAAGTGGCCAAAAAAAATCCATTAATGCAGCTTTAACACTTTTTAAAACCCATTCTCAGCAACCTTTTTACTTAATACTTACTAATAAACATCCTGTCTGTGCTAAGATATCACTTATATTTGAGCTAAAAGCTAAAATTTACCCATAACAGCAATCTCGTTTGTAAATCAGTCAATTGAAGTCGTGCTACGTTTAGCTCTACATATCTCCTAAAGTACATTTTTAGACATAACCGTCTAAGCTACCTGCACGTCGCTACCTAATGCTACTACATATATCTCTGGCTCAGAGTCAGCTGTCCCACGTCTAAGAAACAAACGCATCCTTTCAGTTCAGATTGGATTTCTGGTGTCCGCAGTTACACCTGCAAGAAACTTTGCCAAACTTCAAACTTTGAACGAACCGCAGCGTTAATGGAAGGAGTTTAGGTGCAGGGCTTGATGTCACATTACATAAATCCCACCTCATTAGCCAGCTGAAGGCCACCAGCTTGCAAAGCCGCCCGGTGCAACTTAAAGAGAAGAGGACGGAGAGGGGAACGTGTCTGGCAGCGTCGCACATTCGGCCTAATCAGAAAACCCAGTCGAAACTTTTTTTTCACCTTAAAGTGAAAGGGCATTAATCTCCGGCCGTGACCGTCCTGAATCCAGTCTGTCTGTCGTGTTTGATGCAAGGGGTCAAAAAATAATAATAATAATAATAGAAAGTTTAGCTGAAGAAAACAGACGTGTAGGCAGTCTGTTAAATCAAAGGGTTCGAGTCACCAACACTGGAACACGTCCTGCTCTGACCTGGCGAGCCTTCGACGGCTGTCCTGTGGGTAAAGCTGGGAGAACCTACTGTATGTGTATACTGTAGCTCTACTGTATGTTCATGTAAAGATCTCATATGTTGTTTAAGAGTTTTCCTCATCTACTGTGACACCTGGTCTTGTGACGTCACCTCCCATCTTTGCACCCCCTCCCTCAAACCTTTGGTGGATTTTGCATCGGCCCGAGCCCTAATGTTGTCCTGACATTTGTTTTAGACAGAGGACGGTGAAATTAACATCGAAACCTTGTATAATGTGTAAAAGTTTTTTTTAATTTTAGTTTTCTTTCTTTCTTTTCTTTTCTTTTCTTTCTCTGGACTCTTTGGTCTGTTTTTCTTTGGAATGGTCACTACAGCACTTTCTGTAAATTGGCCAATAAAAACTTGTTTTGGAATCTAGCTGTGGGTATTTGTGTGACGGCGAGAGTGTGTGTGTGTGTGTGTGTGTGTGTGCGCGTGTGTGTGTGTGTGTGTGTGGCAGCCTTAGAGCTCTCAGTCTCGGTGCCAAAAAAGCTGCAACCAGGGACGGATAAATGTGTGCAATCTCATTCAAATTAGGCAGAAATCACAGTTACGCACTTTCCAGAAATGAAGTTTAAAAAAAAAAAAAAAAAACCTCAAGAGAAAACTACTGAAGGTCAGAAGTATTCCTCAATATTCACATTAAACACATTCAGCACTTCACAGAAAACACCTGACCTTGGTATATGAGAATATTCCTCTGAAGACATCAGTTTAATTGAACTCAATCATCCATTTTCTAAACCACTTATCCCGTTCAGAGGGAGGAGCGCCACTGATCCCCACAGGATTACATTTTGTTCCTTCATAAAAGACTCGGTGCTGTATCAAATCGGCCATGGGAGCATGGAAAAGCCACCAAATATAAGAGGTTTGTGCAAAACGACTTTGTCAGTCTGCAGGTTTTTCCTCTGCACTTGTTCTGTGTGCTGAGGTTTCTGCCTGTATTTACACGGTTAGCATTTGAATCACTCTGTTAGTATTGCTATGATTAGACAGGTTTCATTTTCTTTGTTAGAAAGAAATAGTTCAGTGTCCCTGTCTTTATGACTGCGGCTAATATTTAATGCTAGTATAAAGAACACGCCTGCTGATGGAGCTGCTGTCTTAGTCCCACATAGCCAGACCTCCTCCACTGGGTTGGCGCTGGAGAACGTCCAACTGCACCTCAGGATCAGTCTGCTACATGGAGGGAAAAAAAACATTCTGCATTCCTTTAAACCGATCACCAATGATGCAGCAGCAGCCCTGCAAAGCACTGAGCGGGGAATCATTCTGGGGAGGGGAGGCAAGCACTGTCATTCAAATGGATCATTCACTCAAAGAACCGAGCAGGGATCCCGTACTACACAATCCACATCTTCAGCAGCGCTTCACATTTTTACCAGCCAGGTCGCTGCTGTTGTTTCCCGTAACTAAGAGGATTTTGAAGACATCAGATACCGGACGGTGAGGAGAAACCCAGCTACAGGTTTGTACCCAGAGTCTACATCTGGTGGGTCAGACTAGAGAGTCCAGGACCGGCTGCTCTCCGTGGTGCTGAAATGCTGCTCAGCACAGACGATGAGCCTCACAGCTACTCGTTTGCACATCATACAACTCGGCTTTGGTTCTTTGGGTTGTTTCCAAGGCATCTATCCTCGTCTAAAACCATGTCTCCAGGAAGAAGAAAGACATCTGTTGTCATGTCAGTGACGAGGTCCTGCGCTGGCTACAGCATGGAGGCAAAGGGGGAGCTAAAGAGTCCAACAAAGGCAGGAGGTCAGGGCCGCCGCTTTAGCTCACCTGTTTGAACTGGTGACCCACGCACAGGGGCTATAGGCTCCGATGCAGCGGCCATGGGTTCAAATCCCGCTCAGGGCCCTTTGCTTCAACCCCTTTCCCCACTTTCCTGTCTCTCTTTCAACTGTCCTATCCAATAAAGGCAAAAAGGCCAAAAAAATAACTTAAAAAATAAAAATAAAAAACGGCAGGAGGTCAAAGTAGATAAAAGTAAAAGAATGAATGGTTTCCCATTTATAGCTGACAGGTCACAGTGTATTTGTTTGTTTGTTTAGCATGATTTCTTAACCACCACAATGATTTCTTAAACCTCCCCGTGTCTCCACATTTAGGCTTCACCTGTGCATCCCGACTCCTCCAGCAAGCATCCTCTCTTCTCAGCTTATGAATTAAGACATCCTTCAAAATGGAGCGCCAAGATCGTTTTCCAGGTCACGAGCAGGAGGACAGAGGTCAGGAGGCAGATGTTGGGACACATCTGTTGGGACATACTGTCACATTACGGGGACTTAACGCCCATCTGGGGACAAATCGCTGGTCCCCGGAAGGAAAACTGTAGAAATGTCGGGTTAAGAAGTGGTTTGGGACAGATTGGGGTCGAGGAGGCTGAGGTCAGAGCAAGTCTTCAGGGATCGAATGTAAGTAAATGTAAGGTTCTGTAACGTGACAACAACAAATCTGTGAGGAAATAAAACAGCATGTGTGATGAAGGACGGGTTAAAAGAAAATATTCCCCAAAAAACTGCAGATAACAACAATAAACTTTTCTTTATAGCAACTTTAAAACTGGAGTTTTGAGGTGTTTTATAAAAGGAGCGAAATCAAACCATTAAGAAGGAAGAATAAAACACGTTTCAAAAGACACAAACATGAGATAGAAGAATAAAACATTCATGTCTGTTGTTTTCTGAGATGACTCACCACCACCCGTTATTATTTTTTAAAATTATTTCCAGCTGTGAGCAGCTTCTTTTGTGTTGCTCCGTGAGAGAATAATGCATTTCTTTGTTGTTTTTTTAGCATGCACTGTTTTGAGCACACTTTATTTTGTCACGTTTCCTGCATAAACACGTTCTCAAAATCTGCCTGGAATTAATATTCACTGTGGAATGAGGACACGGCAAAGAGAAGTGAAGCTGGCTGCAGTGCAGGACGGCTAAATTAGTCTCAGAATAATATTACTGGGAAACGCAGTATCCGAACACAAACTTTGATGTAACTGTGCTTCCTTTAAACCATCTTTTTAACAAAACACATGTATGAAGCTGAAGTGTTGTGCAATATACAAACAGCCATCATCAGCGCAATAATAGAAAAATTAAAGCTGATGACGTGTTTTATCAGGAGGACATTACAGCCTAAAAAATAACACATCATACCGTATAATATCGACATTTTTGAAAATTAAATGCTGCATTGATTTAATCTAGTCTGTGACTTATAAAACTCTTTTTGTCTGCAGTAAAATACATCAGGAATCTGTCTGTACTGATTTATGATCAGTAGAATGTC
Organism: Stegastes partitus; assembly: GCF_000690725.1. Classification (NCBI taxonomy): domain Eukaryota; kingdom Metazoa; phylum Chordata; class Actinopteri; family Pomacentridae; genus Stegastes; species Stegastes partitus. The sequence goes on from NW_007579000.1 coordinate 11,129, forward strand.
TCCATCTAGTGTTTAAAGACGAGACTGCACCACTAATCAAGTCCTGTTTTATAATCACACCTGAGCTGCCCCTCCAGAGTCCTGCCCTGTTTTTTGTTTTTTACACTTTTTGTCACAAGACACTGAGCTGATAATCTAATATATGAGTTCATCCTTGTGCCAATTAGAGGCTGACATGATGTTTTAAAAAAACCCAGTGTTGCTAAAACCCTTCCTAAACCCGGTGTCCATGCTGACCCCAGAGACCCACTGCCTGCACAAACTGCTGAGATCGCAGCAGCTCAATATGAGGGAATTAAAATATTCACAAAACTTGTTATTTTCCGCGGCGGGGAGCGAAGCCGGGGGAGCCCCGGGCGCTGTCACCTCCACTCGCGACTCACAAACAGAAACAGATTTTGCAAAAACCC
>NW_007579000.1:11815-15491 GCF_000690725.1 Stegastes partitus
CAGCTCCTTATTAAGGACTTTGTTGTTTTTTCTTCCTAAGTTTTGTGAACACAAGCTTGTGCCTGAAACTGTTTAATTTAAAGAATGTGCGGTTATTTGAAGGCTGATTAACGTACAAACTGAATTTCAGAAGGATAAATAAAATTAGGTATGTAACCCAAACTGTGTAAACGGCTGTAATGTGGCTGCGGTTTCACTGTAAAGCCGACTTGATTAGATTGGAGGGAGAAAAAAAAGACAGCAAACAACCACCTACACTGAGAACTGGCTGTGACTGCAGCACATGCAGGATGAGAGGAAACTAAAACTCATTGAGATGTAAGGGATGTTAGCAAACAAGCAAATACATTTCTGCTCAAAAACTTCTCTAAATATGACAGCGATAAATGCTTCATGTCCAACTGCATGCTCAGAATAACGACAAATGTGACTCCATCCACCTCTGCAAGAGCAATGCTGAGCTCCCGAACCGGACTTCGATGAGTCCCACCTGGACCTGAAGACCAGCCAGAGACGCTCCCTCATCAGCAGAACTCTTCTGCTTCGACAGAAATCTGTGGGAGGCAGAAAACTGGAGGCAACCTTTGCGAAGCAGCGACCAGTCAACAATCAATATCTCACTCACCAAATATGCTTCCTGAACACAAGTCCTGTCAGCCGTCCAGGAAAACAGGAGGAAATGGAAAAGCACTTTGGAAAAACAACATCGGATTTGGCCCGACACGGATTTAAAGCGGCACTTTACACAAAGAAACAGTTGAGAACAGAAAACACTTTTTTTCTCTCTCTCTCTCTCTCTGTGTAAATACCCCAGAGCTTAGTTTGATCCTCCCAAATATCTCTGTTTACTGCCAGAACTTTCCCAGCTCACCTACAGGCCATGCACCGCCGAAGCAAGAAACCCTCTCCACCCTGATTCTGCCTCCTCGCTCAGTGATAACGCTCACTGGAGCTGCATACGTGACATTCAGACCGACTGGAACCCCACAGCTTGAACGTTACAGCACATTTACACAGGAAGCGGTCGAGAATGGAGTCGGGGCAGCCGGTCGATGGACGCTGGGGCCTCGTATGATGGAGGTTTAAAGCGTGAACTGTGGGCAGCTCGCGGGCCGACACGCAGCAACGATGAGAACAGTTTGCAGAGCTGAGAGGCTTGGCACCATTTCTTCGGATTGTATAATATTAAGCACTACTTGCACAGCTGCAGCCGGTCCCTTGATCTCCACCGGCGCCGTCTTTGTAGCCGTTGCACTTCTCCTCACAGGAGAAGAGCCGAACAGCCGACATTTCAGATTCATTTTCCACTAATTTGGCAGATAGAGTGAACATAAGTGAAGTAGTTTGAGATCACAGTTCATTGTTGTCCTCTAGAGCCTAACAACAACAGAATAAAGCCCGGTTCAGGCTTTGTGTGCGAGAGGCCCGGGTTAGTGGATTTAGTCGTCCATCCAAGGGTCTGTACACACTGCTTTGCAAACATCTGCATCACCCACACCTTTATAATACATCATTAGGTAGATCAAAGTTCTGGCTGCTGCTCTGATGCTTTCCATCAACGCTGCCCAAACCAGTACGAAGTTCCAGAATCTCCAGAAACCTTGTGCCACTGTTCTCTGCACACATCAGGAATAATCACACGACGCCACGGCCCAGCCTCTAGCAAACCGCCATGTCCTGTAAAAAGCGTAAAGGTCATTCTGCATCAGTCGTGTGGAAACTATGATTTAGCTTACCGCTGGCCGTGGGCTGGCTTCTTGTACTTGCTAGTGAGCTGTTTCTGAACTTATCAGCCCAGCAGATGATACTAAGCTTCATTAGAGTCACAGCTGTATCCAGCTGTTGACTTTAAAGCCTTTAGAAAAGTCTGTTCTCAACCTAAATGGCCGAGACGCAACTCTACGATGCTGTTTAATCCAGAATGTGCACATCTGGGCTTCTCTTCTCGCTCACTGCAGCCAAGCACACCAGCTCACTCACAACTCTGCTCAATCGCTATCAGTAATTCAGCCAAACGTGACCAAACCGTGAATCTCTCTGAAGACGTAGAATGATTCAGGAAGCCCCATCCTGACATCTGACAGGCTTCACTGCAGGTTCATGGTGGAAAAACTCCATCATGTTGATGACTGCTTATGTCCCTCATGAGATGTCGTACAGCACACAAACAGTACGATGCTCTGCTAAAGTAAAACACTGAATCAGAGGGCGTCTTTAACCCTCCTCTTATCTTTGGGGTCAATTTGACCCACTCAGTGTTTAACATCCTTACATAAGTCCATCCATTAATTATCTCTACACCGCTTCATCCTCAGTAGGGCTGGAGCCGTCTCTAAATAAGTGATTGACTTTTTTTTTTTTTCAGCTTTATTTAAAGTATTTATTTACACATTAACAATTTTAATTACGATCATTTTCTGGGGGTCTAATCTGCTGGGGTCAAACTGAACCCGAGGATAAAAGATGTCAGTAAATCTGAAGGTAACAGGAGGATTAAGTGGAATATTCACACGTTTTAGCTCCATTTTGGTCGCCACCAACTGTATTTACAGCAAACCGAGGCTCTCGACTTTAGCTGGGCGTCGGAGAGGATGTGTTGGATTCAAAATCAGAGGAGAGAGAACCAGAGCAGCAAAGCCCTGAAACGAAAACAGAGAGCTGAAAGAAGCTCAAATCTAAAATGCTGCGCTGAGCAAAGTGTGATCATTGTCTGTGGGTTCATCATCTGATAGAGCAGACTGTCAACACGACGATGCAGAGTGTGACCAACCTTTAGCACAACTTGTACATCAACACTTTGAGGAGAAAACATCCACATTTCCATGGCAACTGAGCAAACTCAGTCAGTCTCTTCCTCCTCTACATTAGAAAGCTCAACTCCTTCCATAATCACCTTTTAAACAAACGCTCTCGCAAACATTGGATTACTCGTCTGGAGTAATTACAGCTGCTCACACTCCAGCAGCCAGCAGCGCCACACCATTTCACACTCAAGCACACGCTAATCCACTTTGGCTCTAATTATGAGGCCACCATAAGAGTAGTGCCTGGAAAATGAGTTATGCTTCTCAGAAATGAAGCTGATCGACACTCCAAAGTTTGCGCCGGCTGGTCCAACTCACACGGCTGTGAAAATGAAAGGGAAAATACTTTTTTTTTTACCGTCATGTAGAATACTGCTCATCCTGTAAAACAGTTTTCTAACATCTTTGTGACTCTTTTAAAAGATGTTCTAATGAAAAGAATCTTTATTTAGGCTGCAGTTGTAATGACAAGTCAATAAAATGAATTCTGGTGGTTCTGTGATCACTTCAATCTGAATTCAGTTTGGGATTAACATCGGATAAAACTTAGGCTCTGGGAATACGTGATCTCACAGACTAAACATTTACCTAATTAGTCAGGATTTGCAGATGAGTTGATAAAAATCTTCATCCATCCACCCGTTTGCTGTCGCTGCTTTATCCTGTACAGGGCTCCAGGACTATCACACACATTCAATTTATAATGAACCTCATACCAGTAAAAACTCCCACAGACACATAAAGAACACGTAAACTCGACCTGGATGATCAGCAGCATCAAACCCAGAAGGCTTCATGTTGTGAGGTGACAGCTCTGCAGCTAAAAATCACCGTTAGCATCCTTCATTTTTCTCCTAAACTTGAAATAAATA
>NW_007579000.1:16796-90548 GCF_000690725.1 Stegastes partitus
GCAGCAGCAGCAGCAGGCTGTAATAAAATAACTGGCTCATGACGGATGTCTCATTTTGTTAAATGCCTTCTATCGAGTCTCCTCCTCAGCTCAGGTGTGAGAGACACCAGCATAAAAGTTTAGGAGAGGAAGTGAGCGGTTCCTCTTTACCGACAGCCAGAAATGTTGTAGTAGTGACAGACGACCAAGAGGTGGCAGCAGCAACGCAGCAGCAGACGCTGAACCCCGGCTGGAGCTTCAGCATGAAGTCAGGCCTCCTGTGATGGTTGGCACCAGTTAATTTGATCCATTTTTACTGAATCAAAAATGAAATCATCCTCGAGTTAAAAGGACGCGACCCTCATCGTCACACGAGAGCAAAGTGCGACGCGTCACCTCCTCAGTCCATCAGCGAACAACAGGCTGCTGTGCAAACATCTGGGAGCGCTTACACCGAAACACCGAACAGAGACACGGTGTTCTTTTTATTGAAATTAAGCCATCAGAACCAGGATAAGAGCATTAAAGGTCACAAACACTAATCCCCGGCTGTTATTGGCTGGCTGCTTATTTACATAAGGTGTAGTGGGCACAGAGCGACGCGACGGGCCAATGGGCACGCCGAGCGCTGACGTCACGCCGAGTGTGGAGATGGAGGATTTAAAAAACTTCTGGCAGAGAGTCGGTGACAACAGAGGCTGCTGTGTGCGCTCTGATGAGATTATGAGGTCATCGTGTGAACTACGGGTTTGGATGAAACTGCTAATGTGCACAGACACACACACACACACACACACACACACACACACTCATAAAACCACAGAATTTAAATATACAAATGTGAGACTGGGTCGTGTCGCCTGTGGGCTGCGGCCAGTGATTAACCCAGGTACATGCGTGCGCCCACGGACACGTTATCACTAATTTTAGATGCACCCTCGCAGTACGGTGGTTTGTTTTTGCCTAATAGGCAGCAGGTGACATTTGGAAAGGTTGCGATAGCAGGCGGGAGGTCTCAGGAAATATTAACAAGCACACACACCACGGGAACGTTGCAGCAGCGTGTTTTACTTCTCCTTTACATTCTGCAGAAAAGAAAAAAAAAACAGGAAAAAAAGTGAAACTCCTCCAGTCAATTTCCCACTTTTGTTCAGCAGAAGACACAGAAACAGAAGCGGTGTACAGAGGGGGATGCTGACGGCACAGAGGGTTATGCACAGAGAAAAAGATGGCGGCGAGATAAGAAAAGGCACCACACTGTTATTATTGGGCCTCACACTGAGGCCTCCTGCTGCGCGAGTGTGCGACACGGAGATAAGAGTATGACTCATGCATACCTTCACATAAAGCTAAGATGCAGAAGTAGCGCCGCTGGAGTTAGAATTCAGCGTTCGGACCATTTATGTGCTCATTAAGCTGCTGTTTACTAAACATGAAAAGCCCTCAAGTCGAGCTCTTTGCGTCTTGTGTGTTTTATTTTTGTACCTCTGAAGCTTTTCTCCATATATTCAGCAGTGAAAGGTGCCATCGTGTTATCTGTACTCAGATGTTTTTTTTGGTGGAGGGAAAATAGCAGCTGGAAATAGCCTTTCTTTCATTCTTCCTTTCCATTTCCACTCTGTGCCACCTTCCAGCTCCCCGTCCTCCTCCCAGCCAGCTCGCTCTCCCTCTCATTCACTAATCCCCCCCTCTCTCCTGCCTCCCTACTTTTTGTTCATTTTCTCTTTACTTTCCTCTGGTTATCAGCGCTGCGTTCCAGCTGGAGGAACAGACTGTTCAGGTAGCATTTGAAGAGAGTTTGGAGCTCCGGTCTGATGGCTGACTTTAGAGAAAGCTGTCACTGAGGCTGCTGCTGCTGCTGCTGCTGCACATACGGAGGACGAATCTGACGCCGAAGGAAATCAGAAATTAATCCATTAAATGAACGATTGTTTTTAAAATCACATGGTTTTTCTCAGGCAGAAAAAATTGTTTTCCATGTACTGCTTTAATTTGATTAGATGGACAACACTTCATATAAGAACTATTTGATTATTTTAGCTGCATGTGACTGAACTCGTGAAGCTTTTACATCCAAGAAAGTTAAACCTCTAATGTTCTGTCCTGAAAACTTTAAATCAGGTTTTCTTCTATCTTTTTTCAGAACAATCCTGAAGACAACAACATAATCGAGCTTAATAAAATATTTCATGTTGTGATCAGTCTTACTAACAAAGTGCCCGTTAACAGCTCTTTAAATCAGAGACCACATCGGTGTCCTCAGCGAGCAAACACACTAACATCAACTGTGTGAATCGTGGTTCAACTGATGCAAAGAAATCACGACCAAGAAGAAGAACAGAGCTGCTTCTGCCAAGAAACAAAAGGAATGAACACTAGACAAGCTCAAATCTGCGAATCAGAGCATTTCTTCTTCCTGCTGCAGCCTCTTTTTGTGATGCATGTGTGGTTCCCACCATAATCACCAGCCTACACCTCAGGGATGAGTTGGACCGGAGAGGGATGGAGGAGCAGTCAATAAGTGCTCAGCATAGGTGGGAAATCCTTCAGGACTGTTGGAAAAGTGCCAGATGATGGCAATGAAGCTGGCAGGTAGAGTGAAGAACGAGCAAAGCTGTTGTTAGAGCACACAGTGATAACTCCAGGGAATCCAGAATATTAAAAACAAACACATTTAGAACATAATTTAATAACTTTACCACCATTAGCTGGGTTCTCCTGTGTAGAAAACACTGGCACCGTGTACGAGGTGTGTCAGAGAAGTTCCAGGACTGGTGTCACAAAAGATAAACTTCAAACCCAAACTAGCTTTCCCCTTCATAGTAATCCTCCTGGAGTCTAACACCCTCCCTCAGCCTTCTCTTCACGCCGCCATGCACTCCTGGAAGGATTCTCCTCCTCAGCTTCGTCGTCACAGCCATCTTGATGTCGTCCACGTCTTCAAAATGGGTCTCCTTGATGACCCCCTTGAGCTTGGGGAAGAGGATCACACGGAGTCAGGTGGGGTGAGTAGGGAGGTAGCTCCAGCACGGAGATGTTCTTCTCAGCAGGAGCTGTGGGATGCTCAGGGTGTTGTGAGCAGGTTGTCATGGTGACGCAGCCTCCACTGGTCCTGACACAACTCTGCCTCTTCTGAACGAAGCAAACGGATCTCTTTGTAGACGAGCTGGTTGACCGTCTGAAGGAGAAAACTCCTAGTTTGTAGTTTGGGTTTGAAATATATTGTTTGTGACACCAGTCCTGGAACTTTTCTGACACACCTCGTACAAAAATAGTGTATAAAAATATCAGCGTCAGCCTTTAAAACGTGTTTCAGAGTTAAATAAATCTGTGAAGTGCAGCGACAGTCATTGATGGACCTGAAAAGAGAGATGAAAGATGGGGTCCGTCTCATCACACTCTGTTGTCATGTTTGGACTTTATACACGTTGCAACGAGCACAGGAAGTTGACTTCATCGGGAGTCTCTTCTGTTGTTCCGTCTCCTCTGCTCGTTACTGTTCTGATCCATTCTGTGTGTTTCTGTTTTTGCACACGGTTCTGCTCCAGCTCGACAAAAACCTGGAAACAGACACAGAAGTCAAGACAACATTAACTCAAGTTGACAAGAATTCCTTTTGGCCATTCAACATATTTTACACCGTGGAGTATTTGTTTTGCTGATTCAGGGTTCAGGTTGTCAATGAAGGTGACTGGAGGGCGTCGGCCATTTGTTTTGGTCTGAGATGCCACTAGAGCTGAAAATAACAAATAATGAACTAACCTGCATCTCAGCAGCAATACTGAACATCTACTCATCTTTCTATTGATTTTTTTTAAGCACAAACAAACTAAAGTCACTGTTTCCTGCTTCTCAGATGTGAATATTATTTTATTTTTTTCTGTGATTGTGAAGCTGAACAAACGATCTATTATCCTGCGAGCTGGACACGAGAGCGGCTCAAATGTGTCAGCTTTGGAAAACAGAAATGTTATCAACTGAAGCTACTGACGAACTGAGAACACAAACGAGCTGCTGTTGTGCAGCCTGTATGTCTTATTACAGAGTCTTTCAAACGGCTGAGGCTGTGAACAGAGCTGCGGCCTACGTGTTGCTTTCACTTCATTAATTCTGTGTCTCCAGGATGGATTTGTGGGGGAGGAGAGGTTGGATGGCTGTCCATCTTCCTGAGACATCATCGTGAAATCCTACCTACCGATCCTGGAACAGTCCGACCTCCGTGTTCTTAACTTTCAGTCGCAAACTACAAACCAGAACCGGAGAAAACTGGGACGGATAACGCATCTTTGATGTCGGCGCTGAACATTGATTGGACATAAATGTGCTACAGTCCGATCCTTCTCATCTGTGGCCGTACAAATCCTCAAGTAGGTCAAAGAAACTTCATTTCTACTTTGAGGAATTATGTCCTCTGAAGATATCTCCATATGTGGTCTAGCGGAGAGAAAAAAGGGGCAGAAATAAGAAATGTTAGCTTTTACATGACTTACCGAGCAAAGAAGACACAGGATTTTGCCTCCATAAATTATGGATCTCTGCCCGTCTCAGCAGCAGCAGACGAGCGGCCTCCAACCATCCATCTCCTCCTCGGCTCACTCTGTCACTCTCCATATATGCATATGTATAACATGTAGGCCTGGACGTATGCAGCTCGCAGCCAAAGCAGAAGGACGAGGAAGGCACGCTGGAGCACTTTATCACAAATGCTTCTCATGGCTGCGAGTCATTTTACTTACCTTCAGTCAAAGCAGGTGGGGCAGAAGATAAAGCCCTGTGATGGAAACTGTGCTTTTGAGCAAAGAAAGCGGCGATGGGAGGATTTAAATAGCCTGAGCGGCGCAGTGAGACAGAAGAGGAGACGGCAGAACGTGGCGGAGGCAGAGGAAAAGACAGCGAGATGAATTGAAGTGAAGCCTCACTGTCAGGAAGCAGCTAAATATGGATCTAGCAAAGCCAAGTCACTTCTAACCAGATCAAACAAGTCATCAGCTTTAACTCTGAGGCCTGCTCGATAATCCTTGAGAGGGTCTGACCCTGCATTATTGAACAGCACTGTACGCTGAAGCGGACACATGCTACAGTTGGGAATCAATTGCAGACGGGAGCTTGTAGCTGATCTCTGCACCGACATGCAGTCCAGCATCTTTATCTCTGTGTTTTGATGCTAATAAACATGTCCTCGTGCACTTTGCTCAGCCGGTTATCGCTGTTAAAGGCTAACCTGACACACTTTAGTCATCATTATTAAAGCATTAAACGTCCACATCCGTCAGCCGTCTTGCGTTTGTGCTGGTCATCCCCCTCTCAGACTAAAAGCAGAGGGAGCGCTGCCTCTCAGCGCGATTACGATGTTATCAACACAGACGGCTCTCTGCTGTACGACATTAATGGATTTTCTGCTGCCAGTGCCAGGAAAAGCCACGCGGAGCTGAACTTTGATCACACAACCGGCTTTGTTCTGCTGTTCAAAGCCCGTCCTGGGATGGGGAATCCTGTTTAGAGCCAGCTCATCTCGACTCGACACCAAAACCGGCATCTGGGCCTTTGACAGCAGCACAGACCTTTGTAGTAACTACACTTGTTCCAGAGCTTCATGTGGTGTCATTTGTTGTACTGTTAATATCTGTTCTCTGTGTTTAGATTAACAGAAAAGAAAAGTGACCATTTGATTGGCCGCACATCTAAATGATGTCCGTCAAGCTATACGAGCTCACTCACGCACTTCATCAATAATCATAATTGATAGTAAATAAATCAATAAAAAGAATAAAAGTGGAATTAAAAGAATATATGAAATAAAAAATAATGTGGCAATGTTAATAAAAAAATTAATCCATAAAAGAAAATGCTAATGAAAGTAGAAATATAAAGACTAATAAATAAAATGTATTTTTTATTCTTTTTATTTTGTAGTTATTTATTTTATTTTTAATTTTGAAAAGTTTTATTGTATTTTTAAAATAATTAAAATATTTTTTTTTCATTTTTATTTTTAAATTTATTTTCATTTAAATTTTATGTCACTTTAAAAGCAAAGGAAATATGCACAGAAAACGACATTCCTACTGCGCACATTCTTCTGCCTTTGAAGCGACATTAATAAAAATTTTAAAAAATAATTTTAAAAAATTTAAGCAAAAATTATTAGAAAAAAACAATAAAAAATGTATAAATAAAAAGTAAATAATAATAATAATAATTAATAAACAAATGGCCACATACTTGATCTGATGCTATGAGGCTGAAGCTACATAATAATAATAATAATAACAAGTAGGGGTCCTCAGACCCTAATAATAAATAAATGGCCACATACTTGATCTGATGCTATGAGGCTGAAGCTACACATCCAGGCCAGATGCAGCGTCTTCACAAGCTGATGATCTAACTGATGGACTGTGACTATTTTCCAACTCATCCTGGCTGATAAGATTCCATGCATGTTTTACTTTTCCACCTGCTTGCAGAGACCATCAAGTAGCTAAATTAACATCATCATGGCGACTCATCATTAAGCCCCTCTGACAGGTGCACACATCAAATACAGCTTCTTAAACGTGCTCACTGGGAACTTAAACCACATCGATGTTAATCTTCCTTCTGTATTTTTATGTGACATGTTCAAACAAAGTAGTGAATTCTGAATTATTTTGAGCCACTGCCAAAACTTCCTTTGAAGGATTTTATCAGCCCATGCTTAAGGATGCTGCAGACATTACTGAGCACTGCTGCTGAAACTAGTTAGTCCTCATCATGTGTCTGAACTTAACTGATCGGTTTACCAACGTAATGCCACCTAATGCATGTTTGGCTCGAGTGCTTCCATCATTTCTGTAAACAACAGACGACTGATCAAAGGTCCATCGTAAGGCACGGGGGAAAGGTTTACTGGGCATGAAGTGTGTGTTAAAGACGCCTCCAGTCAAAATATGCATCATTATTCTTCTTCAAAATTAACTTAAAATGAACCGAGTTGGTCTGTTGTTTAGCACAGAGCAGTTTTAAAGTGTTTGAGCAGAGTCACAGGTGAGCCGGTGTGCTCGAGCTGCAGTGAGCCGGGAGTCGTGGGCGGAGAAGGAAGCAGAGTGCGGCTCCATCGAAGCCAATTTAAAAGCAGGAAGGGATTATTTTCCTGGAGAAACCTTCTAAATAAGCAGCTTTGATGCACAGAGATGAGCTTTCGGAGGTTTGAATGTGCGGGGACTTGAAGTCAGCACAAGTCTGAGTTAAAACAACCGTTGTGAACTCGACACTCAAAGAGCAGACGGCGAGGAAGCGTCAGTTTATCTGAGTTTATTCTTATTCACATTTAAAAGATTTTCATGGCAGCACATTCTTCCACCTATACATGCGAGACATCCTGTCCCGCAGACAAATCTCAAAATCCATTAAAAAAAAAAAAAGAGAGAAGACATTAAAGAAAATCTCATCATAAGACCATCGCTTTTAAAAGTAAATCAGGGATAAAAACCCGACGGTGGAAGAAAAAGACAGAAAAGCAGCATTTAAAACTTTGGGGGAGGAAAGAAGTGTCTTCTGATATGACAGATCAGTTGTGTGCTTTTCTTTTTTCTGTTCCTCTTCCTGTGTGCGCTGTAGCAGAGCGGGCACATTAGCAGTCGAAGACACGGCTTCACCTCCGGATCAATCTCCATCAGCGTTACAGGAGCCGGAGAGCCGGTGAGCGGCGGCCGCGGCCCTTCCAGTTCACTACGCCTGACGGAGGCTCGCATCAAACTGGAGCGAGTGACGGAGAGAGAAAGAGAGATTTAAAACCAGTCAGTGTGAGCTAACCGCCTGCTTCTCGGTGAGCTGTCGTCGAGCTGCAGACTGACTTTGTTTCTCCTCACTCATAACACAGGCTGAACTGTATACATGCCATCCATGTGTGCAGCAAATATAGATCTCCCTCTTTCTCTCTCTCTCGCTCTCCTGTGGCCTGCAGGGATTGTTGTGTCTCCACAGAGCCCGCTGTGCTGTTGGGAATATAAATATAAATACCAACATGTTTCCGAGGAGGCTTCCACAGAGTCTGTGCCGAACAGATGTCTGGGTAAACTGTTGCCCAAAACAAAAAGACAAACCCCACAGCATTTAAGGCCTCTCTAACTCAGGACATGTGCTCTGACTCCGTCTACGCGATTAGCAGGAAACCGGATCGAAAGGCGCTTTTGGAAACCCCTCGGTCTCGTTGATCAGCTCCTCTGGTCGTCTGTCCACAAGTCAGCAACAAGAACAAAAGGAAAGAAGCTAAAAAACAAAAAACAAGGAAATAAAAACATCCAAAATGGAAAAAAAAACATCCCCAACTGGTGTAAACAAAACCCTTTGCAGCGCCATCGGAACCACCCGGTCCGTGTCATCGCCCGCATCCTCAGCGGACGTCTGACGGTCGGGGTGAAGTCGGGAGGCTGGTAGTCGTCAGAACAAACGGGCCTCTGTTTCTCTGTGTGTGGTCACTGGTACTGGAGGTAGTTCTTGAGAGTCTGCGGCAGCGGCAGTGTGTCGATGTGATGGATGCGCTCTCGACCCAGCGCCAGCCGAGCTACTCGTCTGCACAGGTCCATGAGGGGGAGGGGCTCCGCTGTGAGGGATCAGAGAGGAGAGGGTTAGGGTCCAAACGAGTCCAGGCTGGGCCCCTCCATCTTATTCAACAGCCACAGAGTGCACATTTCATTTATTTACACTTACTGAGATGCTGTTTCGCTCAGCAATCGCAGCACATCTACAGAGCGAGCAACACCCACTGAGAGAGAGACGGATTAGCTAGCTCCATCTCAGGCTGCATCGCTGATAGATGCTAAAACGCAGCCTGCACATGAAGCCTTAATGACGATGGTGAGCCTGAGGGGGTGAACCTACTGATAGGTTTTCACATCAGTTTCATCATAAGCAGCTCTACAGAGGCAGTGGATTTAATTCTCGGCTACTTCACGCACACACACACGAGGGCGGAACGAGACGCCGCGGCTAACGATATTAAAATATTTACAATATGTACACATGTCATCACTCAGCCGGCAGAACGTGCCAGCGTCGCCTCCCACCGATTCTGAAAGGCGAGCGACGTCTGTGTATGTCAGACAGACGGACTCTTAACTGTTGCCCCTTTACGGATGTCAAGCTGCTCCACCTGGAAGCACCATCTGCCGGAGCAGGATTCCTGCTGCTCCCAGTCCACTCGCACACTGTGTGAAGGACACGAGGAGAGGCTTTCACACTCGCATACCAACATAATAACGCACGCCCGAGATGACAGCATGAAGGGAAAAGTTTCTCAGACTTTCTGTTAACTGGGCCTGACCTGCAGGGCGCTGTGTGCCAATTAAAGGGATTCAAATACATGAAGCAATAAGGCAGAAGATATGCACTATAATATATGTTTAATATGGGCAATTCTGGGGGTTTAGTTTGCAAGAGGCCACCATGACAGAGACTTCGGTGGTAGGTACCGTAATATCCAGAATATAAGCAGCTACTTTTTCCCATAGACTGTATAAAAGATGGACGTAGCTACCGTGACGTCACCCGTTGGTTTCTGCACTGAGAACATGAAGCCACTTCCTGGTTGACATCTTGAATTTTTGGAGCCAGTGACGCAAAAATCGTGGGAGGGGGACGGAGCCATAGGAGCAGCAATTGGTCAGACGTATTGAGAGGCGGGCCCTCTCTGCCCGCCCACATTTACCGCCTTCTGCTCGCTTCATCTGCATCGTCGCTGCCGACTGTCAATCAAGCCAGCCACGCCCCTTGACCCGCAAAATGTTGACGACTTTTTAAAAATTCAGTATTGATTTATTTTCAGATTGGCCACCTGATCTCTGGAGTTGACCATGAAAACTAATAAGAAAAAAATCCTGAGCTGGAGGAATGCGGTACTTCATGATCTGTGATCACTTCTTTTCCAATTCCAGATAGACCATGATACTGCAGGTTTTTGACACTTCCGGGTTGGCTTCATTTTTCAGGGCCGGTTGCTACGTCCACCTTTTATACAGTTTATATTTGCAACAGGCCACCATGACTGTGGTAGGTACCGTAATTTCCAGAGTATAAGCCCCTACTTTTTTCACACACACTTTAAAGCTGCGGCTTCAACAACAAAGTGACTAATTTATGGATTTTTACGAATTTGCCTCGAGACTAAAATGACACTGAGAGCGACAACGACAGAGAGACTGAGGAAGTGATGAAGTGATTCTGAGGCTGTTCAGCTCCTGAAGACACTGAAGAAGACGACTTTAGTGGTTTTAGTGCAGGAGGAAGATGAAGATAGCCATCAGTTACCGGTACGCATTTAATTAAAAGTTAAAGAAAATCTTTCTGTGTAAATATCTCATGAAACAACGTGGACACCTGCAGCCTTCTTTTTAAACTTAGTGGGTGTGGCTTATATTCAGGTGCACCCATAGTCTGAAAATTACGGTAGTCAAGACCCTACTAGGACGGGGTTTTGGCAGCAGCCAGGTGGCCAACGTAGCAGCAAATGCCTCATTACTGTGGTTGTTTTCTTTTTTATTGATAATGCTTTTGAGTTTTTGTGCAGAAAATCGCTTCAAATGTGCGTCCCTCATACCGACTCCATGCCCTGCTGCTCAAGATGGTTCTGCTCCTCATTTTATTGACACTCAAAGAATGGACGGGTTCTAATAGGAGCTGTATTGTGACCTTGATGTGCAACAGCGGACCAGAGCTCTGCTTCCCAAAGTTTTCCTCATTAGCACACTGCAGCCTGCACGGCGACAAAGCAAAAAGCACGGCAGCAAATACAACCACGCCTGCCTCCAGATGGTTCAGTTATTTCTACGTTATTTTGCTTAAGACACAAAGACGTCTTTGGTACGTAATGTCCAGTCTTAGCAAAGCATCCTGCCGACAGACCGGCTGATTAGTTCAAAGGATTCAAAGAGCGAACGTGACAGAAAACAAATGGTGCATTTGAAGATAAATCAATATACGTTTACATTTTTTTTTCCAACGCTGGAGTTCAATGAAGTCCGCAGATCAACAAGAGAAGTTATAAATGATCAACAGCATTCCTGCAGAGAGCATTCCAGTGAGAGACAAAGTGCTGCTGCCGCTGCATTTGTCTCTGTGAGGAAACAATCTTTAATAAGCAGGAGTTTGGTGTGTGGAGGTGGAAGAGCTGAACGTAGTTATGAAAACGCTCACTGTGGTGCAGCAGCTCCTCCTGTTTGATGCCTTCTATTCACTGACAGTCTTCTTAATTAATGCTAAAAAAAAAATTCCAAGCGCTGCAATATTTGAATTTCTTTTCCTGATGTTTTCGCTGCGGTATCGTTTCAGGATCGACATGTTAAAGCAGCTGTGATCCTGGTGTTGTGAGAACACTTCTGGAGGGTCGGCTTCATAGTGACAGATATTAAAAATACAATAATGTCTGACACTCGTATAACCCGACGCACCAGATGGTTTGTTTCACCATCTGAGAGCTCGTCCTTGGAAGAGGTTTGACGAAGGGCATCCGCCTGTCTATCGCCGTCTATCACGGGCTAACGCACGCCTGTAGCTGCTGGTGGATTCTCCCGGGACGCCGATTGGTCGGACCGACTGTGGATTGGCCACAAGCGCCGCTAAATGAATTCCCTCACGATCATGCGAGTCCCAGAAGAGTCCAGCTGCCTCGCAAGGGAAACACTCTGATGCTGTAGTTCACTGACAGAGCCAACGTGTTCACAGTACCGACAGAAACCGGGCCGCGAAGCTCCTGGATCAATAAATTACGGTATCAAAGCGACGAATGTGCGACTCCGCGTGTGTTCAGTCGGCTGTCGGCTGCTCTTCTAGCGCCGTGCGGCTCCCATGTGTCACTGAAGCTAGCTTCAAAACTTCAATATCAGTGATGATATTGATCCAGCCCATAATTTGAGGAAGGGGAAGGCGTTGTTTAAAACACACGTCTCACATTTCTTTCCGCACACGAATCCAAACACGCCTCTTCTGTGACCGATCGAGTCGTTTCTATGAGCAAACCGTGACCCCCCACCAAACCACCATGAAGCGAGTACGTGTCGTCTGGTCTGAAGAGCGTTCAGGAAGCAGAGCAGACCGACCCGTCAACACACCTCAGGCGTTCCTCCAGGCTTGAACCGGCGCCCCGGAGCTGCAGGACCACTGAGTGAGGAGCTAACAGCTGAAAGCAAACAGGAGCGCGTCTGAACAAGAATCAGATAAACATGGACCCAGATTCTAATTAACAGCAGATCGCCGCGTTTAACTCGTCTGTTAGATTTAAAGAGGATGAACTTTCTAATAGCAAATCCGTTTCCATGCTTCCCTTTGTTGGGTTATTTGCAAGAAACGTTGAACTTTTGAAACAGCACTGAAGGGAAATGATGAAACCCGGCCGTGTACAGGAACGCAGCACAGATCTGGATCTTTGTGACTGTCACGGGCTTAATGAAAAGTCTTTGTAAGAGCGCCTTGGGGACACGTAGCGGAGTGTGGATTCATCTGTAGCCACATGAACACGCCCAAATCAGAACCACGAGCTGAATGAACTCTGAACAGAGACAATGTGCAGCGAGACTGTACGGCTGATAATCCTCCACAGCGGCTCCAGAAATACTTGGCAGGACAATCACATCACATCCCTTCAACATCTTATTAACCTCTGTCTGCAAATGCAAGTCCGCGTTTTAACACACCAGCTTATGAGATTAGAAACTCGTATCACGTTCAGCGCCTTGCACCTTGTGACCCAATGAACTCTGCTCCCGTAAACAAGGAACCTTAAGATCACACAGCGCACGTGGTACGAACAAACGGAGACGGATGCACCCTCTTTTGGGTCCAACAGCACCTATCAATCAGCCTACCATCACCAGCATAGGCCCAGCATATGGACAGTTTCCATAGTAACTAGCTCCTCATGTTACCGATACGCGGCCGCTGTACTGGGAGCGTATAGTCACACCAGTTACATGCACTGTGTTGTGTTTAGCGCTGCTTGTTTAACTGTTTAACAAAATCCTGCTGTTTAGGATAAAATGGCACAGACTGCTCTGATGGGGGAAAAAAACAAAACAGAAGACTTTGCATTAGCACTTGTTCTACAAGATAAGTAGCTTAATCACAGGGGATCCAAAAAACAAGCAGGCAGCTGCACACGCCGCTAAATTACAGTCTACATAACGCCGCTTTCATTGGACGAGAAATAATCTGCAGCGTGATGAGCACGTTTACTGCACATGTACTTCAGCGTCCATGTAATACTAGTTTTCTCCGACGGCGTTGCACCTCTCAAGGTGCTGGATTAGTAACGAGAAAAAAAAAAGTCAATTATCACTTAAAGAACAATGTTTTCATTGGAAGTGAAGCGCTGGTGTGATGCTGCCACACAGCAGCGCTTACTCTCCTCCGGGAGGCGGTGACGTGATGATTCTATAAAACTTGCTGAAAACCAGCCAATCGCTGCTCGTACAAGCCGGTCTCCATGGTAAGGGTTGCCTG
Source organism: Stegastes partitus (assembly GCF_000690725.1). Classification (NCBI taxonomy): domain Eukaryota; kingdom Metazoa; phylum Chordata; class Actinopteri; family Pomacentridae; genus Stegastes; species Stegastes partitus. The sequence continues at coordinate 30,249 of NW_007579000.1, forward strand.
GGGCGACAAATGGTCCTGTCAGACGCTGCTGATGAGCACCGACAGGAGGTACACGCTGTCCATCAAGCGGTGCGGTTGACTTACATCACTGATAAGTGGTCTGGGTGGAGGTTAAAAAGCAGTTCCAGGCTAGTTCTGTCCACACGATGCGGGCGAGGGTTGAACGGACTTGATCCAAACCCGCATAGAACAGTCATGATGAACAGTTCAGCATTTGCCATCAATTTTAAAGGGACCAAATGTATATAATAACAGTACTGGTGAAAATATGTGTTTGTGAAACGGCCTCATGTGTTCGTATTCCGTATTTCTGTCTTTCCAAGATAACTCCACCAAGCCGACACACAGCTTTAGAAACAATCCGTCCCGTCATCAATGTTTTCAGCCACCTAGAGTGAATTTTTAATATACAGTCGTGACTTCATAATCCGACCCATAACAATCCTAAACCTGCTATCCGACAGGTTTTTAGGAAAAACCAACAGAACCCATAAAACCAGCCTTAACATAGCGACAGCCTTGGATTGTGACTCCGACATGACATTTAATGTCACCAATCAGGATGACGGCGTATTATCTGACTGAACAATCCCACAGATTGGCTACGTTCACACTGCAGGACTTGATGCTCAATGAGGATTTCTTTGTGACTTCCTTCACGTTTCCAGTTCAATGCGACTTGTATGTGATCTGCTGTGTGAACTTCATACGACTCAAAAGTGTCCCGCATGCGCAGAAGAGGACACGACGACGTCACACGCAGCGAGCGTGCTCAGTGTTTATGGAAGTAAACATGGATGGTAACGGTGGAGCGTATCTGCCACTCCCCCACCGCCACCGATGGAGGAAACAGAAGTGTGAGCGCTAACTAAACTAGCTGTGCGTTCCGGGCGTGAGCTCAGATGGGGTGGAATTGGCCGGAACGTGCACAAGCACACCGGTCAGTTAGGCTGAAATCCAGCGATGCGTAGTGTTCTAACAATACACTAGTTATTACAACAACTATAAACAATAAATATGAACAACTAATGATCCTTCCAGCATCAAGCCCTCCTTGTATCTGGACCTCCGTCTTGACAATCCGACAGCCTTGCTATCTGACATAGAAGAAGGTTTTACATTTAGTGTCGGATCATTGAGTCACGACTTTATATGTATTTTTAAATTATTTACAGTGTGTATTGAATTATTATTTTTTATGACTTTCTGACGATGCTGTAATTATTCAACCGCTATGATAAAATCTATTCTAAAACATTAATGCTGAAGACCTGCTGACTTTGTAAACAAACAAACAAACCAGGTGGTCTAATAATTACTTCCAAACTGCCATTATTTCTGTTTCCCGTTGCTTGTGTTTCTACTATTTCCTCCCTCTGCCTTTGTCTCTAGTTTGCTCTCTTTGTGTTGATGCATGTACGTCTGGTTTGGGCCACGTGTATTTTTTTTTTTGTTGCAAGCAATCCCCTGACACATGTGAGAATCCTCCACTAATCACCAGCTGCAGGAGTTAAAGCCCCGCTCATCACTTCACTCCTCTCCAGATTGTTCTGTCTGCTCCCGCGGTAGTTTCATTAGGAAGACTGCTTATTGAATTTGCTTCCAAGTGTTTTGCTCCCGGTCGGGTCTGCAGCTTTCTAGTGCCTCCCAATACCAGACACGCTCAGAGTCACCATCCATCCATCCATCCATCCATCCATCCATCCATGATTCCCACACTAGTCACTCTCTAGCACTCCCTGGTCTTCTCACACCAAAGTGTCCACAAGAAAACCTCTCAAACTGGCCAACCAAGTCTGTGTTCTGCATTTGGGTCCAGGAAAAAAACATTAGCTAAAACAACAATTTCATCACATTTAAACGATGTGTTCTTTTGAGCCCGTATCATGATGAACACTGAAGTGCCTCTTTAGAGCAGCCTGCCCGTCATCCCTCACATCTGACTGAATCAGAATGAACAGACAGGTTTAATAATTAATTCACGCCGATTACTTGCAAACACTTCAGTTAGGTGAAGAATGAAGCTCCTCGCACCTTCTTCATCTTCCTCCTTCCTCCAGTCCGTCATGTACCTGTCTATATGTGCCCTTTCTCTTTCCTCTCAAGCGCTCGAGTCTCTCCTGTAACGGCCAGAGACCAGCTCCTGACAGATTTATGGCACACTAAAGAGGAGATGGAGTGTGGGAAAGTGTGGTTAAGGACGACCGAGCGCCTGATGCAGCGCCGCTGGACTACAGAGGCCCGCACACCTACCTAACACCTAATCGAGAACAAAGTGGAGGAAGGGGAGGTGAGTTTGGGGATGACGGCGCGTCGGTTTGTCTGCCCTCACTGAGGTGAGACGCTTATAAGCAACTGGTGATAGTTCCTCTTGCACCTTTACGGCGTATGTGTGTGGCGCACTGCACCGCCATCGGACCACTACGAGAGACAACACGACCCAGTTATGTCCTACTTAGGAATAAGGGGCACGACTGGTCCATCTTTTTGGCACATGTGCTCCAATTTACTGTGTTACCTCCTCCTCGTCCTTCAGCGTGAGAGATGTGCTGCAGGAACAGACGTGGGTGCACACTCCCAGCCATGCTTATCTGGTAGTTTAGCATAAAACTATTGGGGTTGTCTGACCTAGTTCTAGGATGACGGGTGTATGTGTCTACATGCATTACCCGTAAGGTGCGGACACATCTCCAGACCCAAAATGTTGTTCACCGGCGGGTCAAAAGGGGAAAACAGGGAGGAGAATAATATATATTTAGGAATGGACAGAATCAGATCAGCGATGTAGGAGATGAAAAAGGAAACTGGAGCAGAACAGTGGAGGTGAGCAGGAGGGCGGGCGCCACGGCGCAAACAGTCGCTCCACACCTAATTGGAAACGCAAGTGTTCAAATTGAATAGTCCACTCAGAGTGGAAACCAATTGCTCGCTGAACTAGTCAGATACTGTCAGCGGAAGAATCCCCATCGGCTCCTGACTTCCTATTACCTCGCACCGACAGGCGAGACAGAAGCATGGACTGCCGTCAATTTGGTCTCCTCCTGGTGCTCCTTCACTCCGCTCAGAAAGATGGCAGCTAAGCCGACGAGATTATTAACAGGACCGCTCAGATACACTGGAATGAATTTATAAGCAGCTCCATGTGTACATAGAAACACTGCTGATGAGCTGATGGCTGGAGTTTTTAAAGGAAATGATGCTCTGAATGCACCATGTTCATAAAAGATTAATAATATTTGACATTTCCTTTCAGTTTCACTCTTGTTTTCCCAGCTCAACTACTTCCTCGTGGTTTTTCTCATCTTAAATTGTCTTACTGAGTAAAAAAAAAACAAAAAACACCCCCACTGTATGTTGTTCATTGGTTAACCCTTGAACAAGACATAGCAGGAGAGCTTCATGCCACGCTGCACAAAATAAAAGCAACAACTCTTAAAAAAATGAGCAAGAAAGTGGTTTAATCTTGCCAACGATATACTAGACCTCCATTCAGCCGCTGTTTTTCATGAGCTGCCTGGCGCTGAATTTTTTTTTTGTTTTTTTTTATCACCAATGCACCAAAACCCAAATCTGTTCAGAAAAAGGTTAGAGGGTGAGATTGAGTACATCAAAACGGATGAGATTCTGACAGGAAATGCATGAATCATCTGCCCTTGTTCAGACAACAGACAGCTCCCGTTGAATGGAAGCGCAGCCAAATGAGCACAGATGAAGCCCTGACAGATAACAGGTGAAACCGCACATTTTCATTTATTTATTTTTTGCCCAACAGTCGTTCCTGGAAATTAAATCATTACACAAATCAGACTCTGGCTACTGTTGTCTGTCGGTGGAAAGCCAAGTTAGCTGCCTCTGATTCTTGATGAGATTTCAGTTCGTCACCGATTACTTAAGATTCATCTCGTTGGCTTTGCTGTCGAAGCCCAAACCTGTCAGTGTAGGATCGACTGCAATAATAGTGGGAACTCTGTCCATGAACATCACAACATGCAGACAGGTCATTACTGAATACAGCTAAAGTCAAATAAAGGGTTTGATTTATTAAGGGACTGATGCAGATCCTACACTATGATAAAGATTTTCCAACAGAGCACTAAACGGTACGAACTGTGCCTGCAGCACGTGTCCAGATTTAGTCTAAATATATAAAAAAAGACACACAATCATGCCTACTTTAGAGGGAATTGGTCGCCCAAATCCAGAAACCATCCATTCTGCATGTAAACGTAATTTTAAAAACACTTTGGTGTGCTTCTATTTTACATCAAGAATATTTGTGAGGTCTTAAAAAGGTTTTCAATCATGAAGAACAAGCGTGAAGCTCACTACAGTCGACACTACGGTGCCTGCATGCATTCTAATTGGGCAGAACCCACTGACCGTACATAAAGATGGACGACATGATCGCTCCCCGGAGGTAAAGCCAAAATATTGGGTTGGGTGCTACCGTCTCGATATTTCATGTTTGCACGGCGGGATGTAGCAGTGCAATGTCATCCATCTTTATATAGAAAGCCTATGGGGGGGAGCCTGAGCTGTGCAGACATCCCATCACTCACGCTCTACCTGCAGTCACTCAGTGAGTACATGAGTGCGACAGCTGAGGTGTGGAAACATGCAGTAAATAACACCAGTGAGCACAACGTAAAACCGTACGGCTGCTCTTACAAATGCTGCGTACTTTTTTGTTTAATCTCTTCTCTTCCATGCTTCACTTGAAAATAACTCATCTGAATGCAGGACTTTTTTCTTTGACAGTATTTTGACTGTGCTATAACAATACTTTGACTTTAGAAAAAAAAAAAAAAGTTTGGAGCACTTAATTACCCACAGCCAACACCAACTTTCAGTTAGAGACTAGTGGAAATAAGGTAATACAGAGTTTGCCTGCAGCCCCCACATCATTAAATCTGCCCCGGCACTGAACACTCTGGAACTGAAATCCTGAACAGCAGCTGAGGTGATTCTCTGACCGTTTCACAGCATCAGAAACAGTCTGCATCCACACAGACGCACCTAAACATGCACACTGCGCGACCATCCAGGTGCACTGAAGCAGGTTGTTGTCTGCTTACAGTACTGCAGACGAAGAACAGCAAAGAGAAAAGACCGGCGATTTCCTTCAACGTACAGCACATGCTAGCAGAGGCAACGAGGTCAGTACCGCCTCTACTTTATTATCCATGTTGTATTAACCCCTGGTCGCCAAGGCTAACGTCTTTGTCTGAACGGTAATTGGAGCGTGACAGCTCCTGGAGTCACATGTGGAGACAGTTCAGACCCAAACAGAAAACAAACATGTTTCCAACAGTCTCCTTTTCAAAGGTCTTAAAATGCCAAAGCAGTGCAGACATCCGACATGAACGGAGCAGAAGTTGGTCACTTTGAAATGGAAACACTTCGGTCTGGATGTAGCCTCAGGTAAACATGACTGCTGACCAACGACTTCATTCATGTTGTTTTTTTAACTTCAAAAATAACACGAATGAGAATTAACAGGATCATTGTAACCTGGGCTGCAAGGTGGCTCGGTGGTTAGCACTGTTGCCTCGCAGCCTGAAGGTCGCCAGTTTGCCGCCCCGGTGGGGGCACCGGGATCTTTCTGCGTGGAGTCTCCATGTTCTCCCCGTGCAGCGTGGGTTCTCTCCGGGTTCTCCGGCTTCCTCCCACAGTCCAGAAACATGCTGAGGTTAATTGGTGATTGTAAATTGTCCGCACCGGTGAATGTGAGTGTGCTTGGTTGTCTGTCTCTAAGTGTAGCCCTGTGATAGACTGGTTACCTGTCCAGGTGAACCTGCCTTCACCCTGAGTCAGCTGGGATAGACTCCAGCCCCCCACAACCCCAGTGAGGATGTATAGATGATGGATGGATGAATTTTAACCTGACATGTTAGTCGTCATTCATCCATTTTGGTCGCTAATAAAGACAAACAAACACCAAATGTGATCGACCATAACATGACGGCGTTTCTAACAACCACAACAACACTGACTAAGTGATTTTTCATCCAAAGTAGGAGTCTGTAAAGCAGTGGATCAGTTCCACCTTAATTAATGCGAGGTCTAAGATTAAGTTACAGCTTGCATCTGTGCTGTGAATATCGCTAACAGCTCTGAACCGCAGACGGGCAGGAGGAAGCTATGCCCATTTGCATAGGGCAAGCCCTTGGCCAACAAACTAGTGAGCAAGCTTCCTGGTCAACAATTAACCACCCACCTAGTCACAGAGAAGTCAGCTGAAGTGTTTCCACAGCAACCTGCCACCACAATTGGGTGTGTAAATACCGAAAGAAAGGACCGGTGCTGAAAAGGAGGAGGAGGAAAAGAAGAAAAGGAAGAAGAAGAGCAGGAGGGAGGTGATGAAACACAATGAGAGTCGGAGTCAAATAGGGTTCATTTGCAAAAAGGGGAGGGTAAGCATGTCAGTAGTGTGTGTGAAACACTTCCTCTCCTCTGGTGTAAATGAGGGTCGCTCAGCTTGTTGCCATCACGCTGGTCAGGGCGTCATAAGACCTGCTGTGGTGGAGAGAATAAGACGGCTTTCCAAGAATGGAAGGACGGGGACGGCGGGATCCAGCAGCCCCATTGTTTCCTACTTAAAGACGATAGAGAGCCAGTGGTATGAAAACTGATAAAGAACATGTCTCAGTGGGGCTGGCTTTGAAGTATCTCTGGGACTGAAGGCCAAAGGACTGAAGTGTTGAGTGGAACACAGCAAGGATGAGAAACCCGAATTAATGTGGGGTATTAAGGGACAATACAGACAGGAGAGAAAACGTATGAGGATGCTTATCGCTCCTCGCTTCCCAGGGAGCAAGAGATGGAGAATAAAGGAGTCTGAGCAGGAGGGAGGAGGAGGGGAGGAAAAAAAAAAAGAACGTGAATGGACTACAAGACAAGGGAAAGACCAAGAATCCAGAAAGTGAACAAAAAGTGAATCCTCTGTGAGACGGGGGAATAGGGGAGCAGCGCCATCTCCCAGCATACATATTGATGCTTCCATTCTTCTGCACATCACACCGAGATGTGGCCGATATCATACGCACTGATCTCTCGTGTGCATTCTGTCAGAACACATGCTCCTCTGAACATTTCCGACTTCTGAAATCAGCTGATATCACATGCATTGTGCTCGGCAGACGTAAACGTACGAGTAAAGAGAGTGATGTGATTAAAGTGGTTCAGGTTTACAGATGAGCACCACGGGCCGTTTCTATCAGCAAAGTGTTTGCCCATTTCCAAGCGTTCCTAGTTTTGCAAAAAGCAAAGTGATCACGTTACACATGCACGTCTCAGCTTACCGACTGATTCATTGATAGAACAGTGCACACAGTGTCTACGTGTTGTACTGCAATAAACTTTAAAGAAACAGCCCTAAACAGCTGGAAAGTAAACTGTCATTGTGTGTGTGACAGCTCACCTGTCTGACGCCCACAGAGGAGGACTCGCTGTTGGATCCTGGCCCAGACGGATCCCCTCTCCATGTTAGTTTGGGGACAATTTATCATTTTTGATTTCATAATTTAATACCATTGTTCGACTGGCACAAATATGCGCAGCTCTCTCCCTCTCTTTGGAGACTCACATATTTATCCTCCTGCTGTCTGGTGCTGCAGGTATTCAATACAATGAGAGAATAGTTCTAAGCAGCTGGAAGCCACAAACTTTAGCTCCTCTTAACATCCTGTGGAGGACTTGTGCCATTTGAAATGATAAAGAAATGTTACCAGGTCCAAACCTGTTAAAAAAAACCTGGCATCACATTTTCCTGAAACACGACCTGAGCGTACACATATGAAGCAGACAGACAGAAGTTCATGTCTATTGTCTACATTTACCCAAGTGGACAGACTGATCATACATCCTGATTCTTTCTGCTTCTGATTTTGTTATGTTGACTGTTTACACTGTGCTTGTGACCAAACTGACACCAGACATAAAAGAATGATACCTAATCGAGAGTTTCATGCATCACAAACAACCTTGTTGCCACATTTTGTGCAGTGAAAGGCCATTATTAAATATTCTGTGGGGCAAAAAGAAAAACACATCAAACATGCCAAGTGTTAAATCTCAGAGTGTGTGAAACAGGGCACACACCAGGAAACATGTCCCTCAACTTTCCCCAGTTTAGCACTGGACAGGAAGCAGCTGTCTGTATTTGTACATGGACGAGCGCTACTTATATTCTACATTTAATCTATGCCACAGCCTGACGTGCACAGAACCAGAAATGTAATGACACGTTGGACCGGTGCAGACTGCAATGAATGGCCGCTCCACTCAGCAGCAAGGCGCCAAAGATACGTGAAGAGAATTCTTTGGTGAAACAAATCCACCAAAACCATCTCACCAACATGTACCCAACATCTGCACTAATTATTCATTACTGTTGACTACTGTTACACATTATGTACCGGTATATGTGTGTGCGTGTATATATATATGCACTATTGCACTTCTGGTTAGATGCTAGCTAGATGCTAACTGCATGTCGTTGCTTTGTACTTGCACATGTGTAATAACAATACAGTTGAAGCTAATCTAATACAAAAATATATATATATATCTAATTGCATCTTGCTCGCTCATAATGCAAACACAATAGCCTTTAATCTGCTAATGTAGTGGGATGCCATAGTTTAGTCGTCACAGCTTCTGTCCAAACACCTTCTCTCGTACCTGCACTGAAGTATTTTCAGTAAAAGTAAGTTTTGCTCAACTTTTATTCGTTCCAACTCCAACACAATCAGCTCAGTTCCAGCCGCCACTGTTTGAAGAACAGGAAGAAACCCACGAATCAACTGCTCCTGAAGAAACGCTCTCCCATCTTGCCTGTACGACTGTGCGTGTAAAGCAAAATGACAATAAAGTTGATTTGAAACTCAGCACAGCATCCTAGGTTGCAGAGCGACGCTGAAGCGCCAGCGTACGAGCACAAACGCTCACGATGCTGGACGCTCTGCATGGATTCAACACAGGAGGACACATTACGCTTAAGATGGTGAGAAAATCCCACAAAACAGGGAACAGTTACGAACATCTGATCATTTACTGTATTATGTGTTTGTGGAAAAAGACTAAGTGTTGTGTATCATGTGTACATAAGCTGCTCAAACACACACAGTCACACACGCTAACCTGAGGTTTCCCACTATGCGAGGCCAGACGCTGAGCTCAGAGGCACACTGGGACATCTTCCAGAACTCCCCCTCAACAGTCTGCTGTCCGCAAGCACACATACACACTCATGGCTCGCAGCCATGGACACGGTGTCCATGCCACACTGTCGGCAACGCCCCCAGCCTGCTTTGGGTCTTTGTGCAACATGCAGGCTGGAGCCGGAGGGACAACCGAGGGCCATTACACAATCTGAGACGACTCCGCCAGTCGGAGTGATGACATTTAACAGAAAAGAGCGACAGGGCACTGAAAACCACCGAGAAGGGCAGGTTAACACACACACTCTGGTCTTCATGGTGACGGTGGGACAGTGCTGAAACCGATATTCCTCTTACATCACAGTTGGATGCAGTTTTCCTGTTTTGCTCTGCATGTGTGAAAATGCGAGGACGACTGAAGGCTGGAGAGAAAGAAGACAGCAGAGTAGCGGCGGTACATGGAAGTACAGGGAGCACGTTAAAGCTGCTTCCTGTTGGTAAACAAAGCAGCGGCCCTGCTCATTGTGGGCTTTTTATAGATCAGTGCATACAAACGTGCACGGCGTTCCCATCCTCCGTGCTCTCTGAGGACAACATGCCTCCTCAGTGTTGCGTCAAACCTTACAGCCTGACATTTATGGAGAGTCACGCCGAGCGTTTGGAAACTATCCACGTCAGTTACGACTTACGGATGCACTTGTTGAAATAGTAAAAACTCCCCATATTTCACACATCTCACACTGTAAAGACATCGCTTCAGTCACGCTCAGGATTGCATGACTGACTTCTCCAGAGAGTTTAGTGAAAGCTGCCAAAATGAGTCAGTCGCCTGATACAGACTCGGCTCTCTGTCTTCAAAACAAGAGCACTTTGTGCACAACTAGTCACACATTACCGGTCAGAGCCAATAACGAATGTCACACTGACTGCACATTACCTTTCAAGCATCAACATGGCCTCTCTCTTCCTCCTCTCCCCTGTGGTTCTGTCACTGGACAGCAGAGCACAAAACACACCGGCGGGCCTTACGGATCAGGCCTTCATTTAAGTCTACCTTGAACTGAAGCCATAAACAAAGCAATTCCACACCGTGAAGAACTGCTTTCCACATTTCTGCAGTGACGCAAACAGGAACTCTTAAATGGGAATAGCATTCATACCTTAAAGACGATTCAGTAAACAGAGAGCTGTGACTTTTCCTGCAGTGCAAGTCACTACAGCGATATATAAATGTGTGCATGTTTACTAGAAATCGAGTTCAAACAGGTATCAGCACAGACGAGTGCATGATCCTGAAAAGCGGCGTGGCAGGTTCTAATAATGAGGGACTGCACAAAAACAGGGATTGGCCTGGAAAGTTAAGGGATCAACACAGTTCTGACATCAAACAGATGCAAGTTCTAAGCAACCGACGGCGTGTTTAGGAAGACGCTGCTCCGTCAGACGGAAAGAAAAAAAAAAAAAGTCCTGCACCATCAGGAAGAAACACTCTCACTTTGGAAACTGCTGCTCTAAACGTTGCCAATTAACGCGTTTTGATAAATTATACAGCGCCAATACTCCACGCTATGTCAGCAAACAAACAGCAGAAGGGAAAAGCAGGTGTTGGAGCCGACATGTAAAGACGGTGGAGAGAATGCAAAGAAATGCGACAGAAGTTGGACTTTAGCTTCCAAATCAACAACATAATGGCACTAATCTTTTGTGCCAGTCAGCTAATAGACACAATTCAAGACCCTGAAAGGAAGTTAAAGACAAAAGTAAACCACAGTTACACAAACACCTCTTTAGAAATATTGTTGGTATGTGTGTGTTGCACTTACGATCGAGTCCGTTGACGTAGCGAATCGACACTTCACAGTGCCCCCACACGGCACTGACGATGGGATAAAGTCTCTTGCCCTTCAGCCCCCTAAAAGCCACTCCCAGGTACTGCCCGTCCACCATGAAGCTCAGAGTCCCTTCGTCCATATCCAGCACTACCGTCAGACAGTCCGGAAGCACAAACGACTCGTCTGGCTCCAGGAAACAGGGGTACGTGGGCGCCGCTGAGGAAACGGGCCGATTCTTCCCGTCGTGGTAGAGTCTGTTTCGGCCCAGGTCCCAGCCCCAGGACTCAGAGTCCGAGCCCACCAGGGCCGTGTAGCCCACTGAGTGCAAAGGTGCTTCGGCGGTGGCCACCCCCACGACAGCATGGGTGCCTCTCTGTCTGGCCGGCCAGTGAATCCTCCACACGTGCAGACCCCGGGTGTAGCCCACCTTGCCTCGGATACAGTCTGTGCTCTGCGCTACGGGATGCCGGTGAAACGTCAGCTTGTCGTCTTCTTTAACAAAGACGTTGAGCGATCGGTCGTCAGGGTTCCAGGCGTGGCGAAGCTGAGCCTCGGCGCTGGCCGCTGGCATGTCCAGCAGCAAGTCCAGCCTGGGGGGCCGACAGAAGTCCGGACCCCGCAGTTCACGACGCACCGGCCGGTAAGAGGGCTCCCCACGCACATCCACCGACTTGATGCTGCCCGAGATCTTCTGGCCCATGGCTGGGTGGATCCAAGGGAGGATGGGGCAGAGGGGAGGGAAGAGGACGGACCGAGGGTGGTAATGAGGGGCCGGTAGATCCCGACGTTACCTCATGGGCACAACGGCAACGCTGTGGGTGGACAGATGCTGTCTTCAACCAGGGGGAACCACACTCCTGAAAGAAACACCAACACAAAAACAGGACAATTTGATAAATATGTAAAAATGGCAAAGTTCAACTAATTATAGTGTGACAGTCAGAAGTCTAAACTTTATAAACTCACATCTGCAGCACATCTGTACGGCCGCCACATTTAGCCAATTAGTTGATTGGCAGAAAAAGATTCAGCAATTTTTTTTTTTAAGCTAAAATGCCAGATATTTGAGGTTTCCAGTTACTCACATTGCCACAACTGTCAGTTAAGTCTGGCATTTAGGTAAAAATCTGACTGCCATTTAAATAAAATGAATGTCAATAAATTCTAGGCTGCTGGTTGGACAAAACAAGACATTTAAACAACGGATTTTTGGACTGTTTTCTAACATTTTACAGGCGACTAATTAGTAGTTGTTGTTTTTTTGAGAAAACAATGAGTTGATAATGAAAGCCAGTTTTCCTACAATCAGACTTAAATTTCAGCCTTTTCTGTAGATTTTCAGACCACATTTGACATCTGAGTGCAGGTAGATGTTTCTTCATGAATAAATGGTTTTGACATGTATGTTACATCCTGACTGTGCGTGCTACGATGTGTTGTCTGTGACTGCAGCTCTCTTAGTTCAAGCAGCATTTTCATTAAAATTGCAAAAGGAAAAAACAGTAAACACCAAAGAACAGCACAAATGATCTCTGCCCAAAGAGGACTTGTATTATTTTCTCTTAGCATATTGAACAAATACTGTTATATGCAAAAAAATTACTCCTGAAAACTGCAGTTCGAGGTTTGTCCAGCTTCAAACAACACATGGAGGGAAAACTAGGGAATAACAGTCGAGCATCCAAAACGTAATCAGTGTCTGACCAAATGTAAAATATGGTCACAATCTCTTCCTCTGTTCCTGAGTTATAGCGCTGAATAACGGCCAGGAAACTGTTTGAACAGAACATTATGACGTCAAATCACTTTGTCATACTAGATACCTGCGTGAAACTTAGTTAGGAACAGAAACGTGTTTTGTGAGGTCACCATCGAAATCTAATCACTTCATCCTCCAGTCCAGGTTTGTGCCAAATTTGAGAAGGTTCCCTCGTGGCGTTCCTGAGGTGTTGCATTAATGACAATGGAACAGATGAATAGACGACCTGACAGCATAATGCCTCTGGACTGGAGGAGATGTTTCCATACGCTCCTTTCTTTTCCCCCCTCCATACTTTCCAGACCTGGAAATGACCTAAATCAAATTACATAGTCTTCTATACTGCTCAGGAACCCTGGAAAATTGTTAGCTGCAGTCCTTCCTGGCTTATAAAACTTGATAAGAAAAAGACTTGTTTTTTGTTTTTCCGTTTTTTTTTTCCATCAAACAAAGACACTGCCAGAAACAGAAGCAGAAATATGGCACCAACAGCGCTGGCTTCCAGTGAGAGCTGCAGAATGAAAGGGAGAACGACAAAGAAGAAGAAGAAGAAGTAACGAAGACTGAACTTCTCTGTACTTCCAATCTTCCTCTCGAAAACTTTTTCCCTCGCCACTTGCCAATTCCAAGTATGAACAAACATCTGGTTTCTCCGCGTATCAGTTTGCCTCTCAGTGCATTTAGTTGGAGACTAAACACAGATTGCAGCACGTTAGACGTAAACCTGATGGTCAACATGTAGAGATGACGACAGCAGCCAGTTATTAAGCTCTGGGTCGCATCCCACCCCCCAGCAGCGCGTTTGGTTCCTGTAAGGATTACTCACTACTTCATAAGAAAGCACAGCCAGTGTTTAAATAGCACACTGAACAGCATCGAGGTGTCTCTCTGATGAAAGAATCCCTCCGATGACTGACACTCAAAGGAACGGAGGATCTGCTGAAACTTACTGCCGACTTCCTGTAAAGTCATGCAGCATGCACTCCCCGTTAGTCGAGCCCGTCTTCACAAACAAATGTGATGCAATTCATATTTTATAAGTCTATAAGGAAACGCAACATGCTGAGCCTTCCCAGCGAGCAGACTGAAAGCCTCGAGCTGCTTCCAAACACAGGTGCAGAGTTTCCCTGTATGACCGCGGCGTTCCACATCCGCTGCACTTCCACTGCTCCGTGTCCTCGATCACTCCTTCCTGTATGCAGCCTCGCCGATGTTTTTCACACTCCCCTATAGTTTCTTGGGAAACGACTCTGCGTGACTCTTCCAGGGAAAGTACAGAACAATAACTCGTGCTGACCCACCGGAGGGAGGCAGATGCAGATGCTGTGTGTGTGTACAGCGGGTTGAAACAAGTTAAGAGATTAAAGGATCAGAAGATGATGACAGAATCTGAAGCTACTTCAACTTGATAACCTTTCTGTACACAAAGCCGAGTCTGCACAACGTGAGCCTGCTTTTCAAATACAGCCGTGATTCAATGATCTGAGACTAAATGAAAAAACTTCTTTTATGTCGGATATCAAGGCTGTCGGATTGTCAAGACGGAGGTCCAGATACGAGGAGGGCTTGATGCTGGAAGGCTCATTAGTTGTTCATTATTGTTCATAGTTGTTATAATAACTAGTAGGGCTGGTCCCAATAGAACTTTCTGGACTCAATTAATGATGAATATCAGAACATTCAGTGCGGTCGGGGGACACTTCCACCCCGGGGCAGCGCTCTGACGGGGTGGAAGTGTCCAGAACACACAGGCAGTACTTGGCTGCTGATGCTAGTTTAGTTAGCGCTCACACTTCTGTTTCCCCTGCCGCCACCGCCATCCATGTTTACCTCCATAAACACTGAGCACGCTCGCGGGACACTTTTGGGTCGTATGAAGTTCACACAGCAGATCACATACAAGTCGCATTGAAGTGGAAACGTGAAGGAAGTCACAAAGAAATCCTCATTGAGCATCAAGTCCTGCAGTGTGAACGTAGCCAATCTGTGGGATTGTTCAGTCAGATAATACGCCGTCATCCTGATTGGTGACATTAAATGTCATGTCGGAGTCAGAATATTGTTTTCTGACTTCCTCTGTTAGGTTAGAGTTTGTTCTGATTTGTGCTCTTGAGTAGAGATTGGAGTCTCTTTCTTTGGGCTTCTGCCTTCGAAGTGTTTCTGGTTTTCTTCAGTAGTTGATTAATCTATTGTCGTCACGTTGTCCTGGCTGGTGTCATGTTGTTTTTCAGAATGGGTTTTGGTTTCTGATTTTTTCAGTCCGTTTTGGTTTATGTTCTTGGTTGAAGTCGTGGTCCCTTTCTGGGTTTATGTTTCTGAATTTTCTCTTGTTTTCTTCAGTAGTTGATCAGTCCATTTTAACCCTAACCCAAACCCTTAAAGGCTGTTTTTTATGGGTTCTGTTGGTTTTTCCTGAAAGCCTGTCGGATAGCAGGTTTAGGATTGTTAAGGGTCGATTATAGAGTCATGGCTGTAGATGTTTTGCTATTTCTAAAGATTAGGGGTATAACGGTACACTAAATCAATGCTTTGCAGCGTACCAAGAACTGGGGTTACAGTTAATTTTCGGTACAGCAGGGAGAACAAAAAAAGAGCATTTAAACTCATCTGTGTCAGTCGGTGGCATTTTGAAAAATGTCAAAATTCAACCGTCTCTAATTGGCCATAATTCTCAGCGTCACTATGAAATGCCAGCACGCTGTCAGGAAGACAGAAATACATCCCGACGCTCTCACTCATCGTCTCAACAAGAAAATATATAAAAATAAAAAATAAAATTAAAAAATGACTTCTTTACAACCTTATTTAAATACTAAAAGTCAGGTTTCTGCAAAAACTCCACAACGTAATGCAGCTTTTCTGTCTTTTTATCAACACCAGAAACAAAGCTATATTATCAGAATAAACCTTATTAAAGCAGTCTGTTGGGGGGGAAAAAAGACTTGACAAGGAGTTTGCAGCACTGACCTGTACGACATGAAGCTGGTTAACACATCTCACAAAACTAAACACTCCGACACGTTGTCTGCCCAAGTTTAAAGGCTCGCCCCGCTGCTACTCTGCAGCTGATAACAACTGCTAAAAGGCTGTTAAAGACCCAATCTAGAAGCTCCAGGAGCGAGAGTACGAACACATCAAGGCTATTCTGACAGCTACTGTTTGCATCAGAGGGCATAGCGAGCCGAGGAAGTCTCTCATCAGGCCTGATGTGCGGCTGCACCCCGATTACAGACGGGTTTCACACATTAAGCGCTCCACACTTACAAACCATCAGCAACATTTTCCTAATTGAGAAAAAGGCAGGCATGAATTAGTTTGGCCTCGGATCATAACACGGAGCAGCTTCACAGGTTATGGTTTCTTGTTTCTGTTTAAAATGTCGCCAAGTAAATACGCGGCGGATTGTAGAGAAGCAGAAGCAAGAAGGAAAAAAAAAGACAAGACCACGCCATGATGAATGGGCGACATCTCCGACAACAACACACAAGACCGAGTGCTCTCATCGCGCACACTTACCGGCAGACAAAGTCATTTGCAGAACACTATCTCATGACTGCAGCCCATGTAGACAGACAAGCTCTCCATTTCCATTTTAATTAATTTATACCACCGAAGATGACGCATTGAGCCATTTCAGGATAAACGAGGGGCCTCGCCATCATACGGCGTTCACAGACAAAGAGGTTGTAATCGCACAGGCCATCGATCAGTTGGCAATTCTGAATCATGCAACACACATGCAAAGTAAAAGCCCCGAGTGCAGATATCACCAAGCAATTACTCAGGCATCACTGGGAAAACATGGGAGGGAAAATGTGCTGAGGAAAAAACACAAAAGGCAAATTAGTTCTGTTTTAGATCACCTTCCAGATTCACAGCGACCAATTCATCTCCAGTACGTAGAGCGACACACGCAGACGTCTGCAACGCAGCCGCAGCAGCCAAGTCTGGATCGCACACTCACTTCTAAAACTGTAATCAGTCAGTCTGCTGCTGTGTGTCCAAAGCACTTCATGTCCGAGTCCAAGTCTATTATAACGTGTGGGTTTTTTAAGGACGGCGCTGAACAGAGGACATGTGGGAAGTCAGATGTTGCTTACTCAGTTTGATATTATAATAGAAAAGCAATTAAAGGGGGAAAAAAGGATTTTCAGGGCTCGTCTGCACCACACTCAATAAAACAGCATAAAACTAATAAAGGTGAATAAAAAAAACAACAACTGCCAAAGTCTGGATAGATTCTGGCTGCATCAACAATTCAGGATTCCAGCCAGAGGGTGTTTTGGACAGAGAGGGAAGTGGTCCCATCAGCCTCTCCATAAAAACCCTGTGGGAACATTTGATGTCATCCGCATGGAGCTGCCGACATCAGAGCGGCACCTCCAGCTGGTGAATATCAAACTTCAAATCCACTTCACCCCCAGTGCTTGAATGGCAGCGCTGCCTGTGACCTCCTGTGCAGAAAGCTGTTCCTCACACACACACTCACACACTCACACACACACACGACTGTAACTGATTGAGCTCTTTATCAATAACACATGCAGTAAAAAAAAAAAAAACCCAGTAGCCAGACAAACTAGGGCAGTTTTCACCCCGACATTGTGACATGCTAGTTAATGACTGCAAGATGAACAAACAGTAGGAAGGCAGGATGGTTCCAACGCTATCGTCAGCTAGCATGAGGCCAACAAACCCCGACAGTTCAGGACGAACAGCTTCACATGTTCGACCTGCATCCCTGAGTGTATTATCAGTTTGACGGTTCATGCAATCAGTCCTCGGCTCTTCAGCAACTGTGAAAGGTCTACACACGACGAGCAGCAGTTAGGAAAGGGTCAGCTGTTGGTTTGGTCTGAGATATGTAAGAAAACAGGCTCCAGTTATAATTTTCTGAAGCCAAAAGTGTACGAGCGGGCAATCATCATGTGATCTTTTGGGGTAGAATCACGAGCTCGACCACAATTCATCCCACAGATTTAGCTGAACCTGTGATCACACAAAGCACGTCAACTCAACTCAAGGCAAATTTCACAAATCTCTGCATCCTTTATTTTTTAAACTGGAGGTGATGAGTTGCTGCTGTGTTGGTTGCTGAATTTCCACCCATTACAACCAGCTGGACATCGGAGCTCCTACCAGGGAGTCACCGAGTATTGTTCGGCTTCTGCAACTCGAGGGGACATGACAGGCGATTGTTTGCAACGCAGACACACAGTAGTGGTGGTTTCTGAAGTTAAAAACCCAGACGTGGAAGACGAGAGTTGCTGCCAGATGTTTGTAATTTCCAACTTTTATATGTGCAGCAGCTCCAACTAACCGTGTGCACAGAAACAATGACAGCATATAACACATCAGCCACACCACGGCAGAGGCTTCAAGACTACAGGTTTGAATAAATAAGAGTTGATATTGATTTTATTGAGAAATCCTACACTTGAAATTTGTCAACAATCATTTTCTTTGGTAATTTAACGACTATAAAATCATTTGAATTTGTTAAATGTATTTGTTTATTTGTATTAATTATATGAACACAGTATGGATAAATGTATTATTGACATTAGAGCCCATATCTTTGAGTCCTATATATTATAAGTTGCAGGGGACGTGGGGTAGGAACAGGTATATACAGGTAAAGTAAAAAAACACCTTTTAGTATTTCACTGGATTGTGAAAATACACTAATCTGATTCAACATAAACAGAAAACTAGAACCACGAAACAGCTTAAGTAAGACAAAACTTACACTGTCACCGACTTGTGCACGGGCAACTGCCGTGTAATTAATCAATTAAGGGATTAACATAATGCTGCCACTGGAGACCAAGCTCATGCAATTAACTTATGCAACTGGTGTAAACAGTGACTATATATATATATATATATAGATATGTATATTTTCACAGTCCACACCGTGTCTGATAAGAAGGATTCCCAACAACGATTTCTTCAGGATGTTGGTCAACTCGTGGCTATTCTTAGTTTTTTGACTTCTGCAAAATACAGTCAGAAAGATTCGTAGCGTGTCCAAAAAAAAAAAAAAGTTGTCCTCGCTGTGTCACACAACTAATCATGATTTTGCTTCGTTCCCTCGTAGTAAGAAAGTTCGGACACTGCAGCTGTTTATCCGTTTAAATTTGTACGTATCCTCCAAACAGCTGATCAAACGCCAAATCAGGATCATCACAACATCATCACATCGCCCTTTTCTGCAAAAGTGATTTCTCAGATGTGTAGTTTTGCCCAGCGTCGTGTCCCAAACTTCTAAATATTCACTTTTTATTCATTTAAACCTAAAGAAAACCAGAAGACAGTCACACTGCAGGTGATAAACGACAAATGATTAATTACTCATGAAAATAATTGCCTGTTCCTCTGCATCAATCAGCAAATCAACCGAGTCTGAATTAAAACGAGTGGCCACGTCCTCAGACCGGCCAAAAAGTGACCGCGAGTCATTAATTTTAAATGAGTGCTGAGAGACGGCTGAGATATTTGGGGCATCGGGAGTCAAGGTCATGATGTGGCAAAAAGAGCACAGGGCGCTGCCGTCACATTTAAAATGAGCTGAGTCAGAAAATAGCAGTCAGATGTGAAAAAACGGATTCTACACATTACCCAACTACATGAGCACGGGGGAGATATCATCCACCAGCTCGAGTACGAGAATGTTGTGGACGGGAAGAGGAAAACGGCCGCTGCTTTCTAAAGATTTGTTCAAGCAGGTTTAACATCAACGTGGCGAGAGAAACGATGGACGGAAAAGCAAGCGAAGGAAGGTCAGGGCTGATGAGAAGCACCAGCGACGAGATGAGAGCCAAGGACGAGTAGAGGAGGATAATGGAGGGGAGATGAGAGAACTTATGACAGAGAGAGGAGAGAAGCGCCGATAGGCCGGCTGAGTGATGGCTGACGGCGGAAAACCTGACAGGAAGAAAAAGAAAAGAACGAAGCGATGAGATGTGGCGTCCAACCCGACACCTCTTCAGATTAAGAGATCGGAATTTAGTGGAAGAACTTATCAAGTAGCTGCTACAACCCAAGAACAATCTCTGCTTCATCTCCCCATCGTGTCTGCGTTCGGTTTCTATCTCCTCTCTAAAAAGCAGATCTAGATATCAGTTGTGTTTTTTCTCCCCTTCAGCTCTGAGCATAGAAGAGATTGGAAGCAAGGAAGGAACTGGCACTATTTAAGATGCAGCTGGGACAAAATCCACGGCACAAACTTGTTATCTCGAGCGAGAGAGAGAGAGAGAGAGGCAGTGACATGGAGAAGGTGGCTGGTAGCATGACAACCATTGTTAGCATATCAAACGCGAGCAGCCCAACACACACACAGCCACATACGGCTGAAGGGCATCCTAATGCAGACGACTGATGCAGGGGCTTTAAAGTAGCACTAACTCAAACGCACAAACCCGTGTTTTATCTGCATGCCGGCATCAAAACAGCAACTCTTGGCAATGATTACAAGGGTCTGGAGATGTGCAATCTGAGTTAGAGGGAAACAGTTTGCTGAGGGGAACCCACATGGACCAAAACACTTCTCCTGTGTGTGTGATGCCATCATCATTTCTGAAGATTACACCAAAATACAGAACACCGCCACGCATTCTTAATTATTAACTGATTCAATGACAAAGCCAATGGAAAGACAGGAAAAAAAAAAGGTTTAACTTGCCGTCTGACAGTCAACGAGCATAATGAGGGTTTAGAGATAGCTGTAAAGCAAACAGTGGTGTGAGAGGACGGCCAGAGCCAGCCGCAGCATAATCTGGAGTATAAAACAGCGGTTGGATCCTGACGTGAAGTCATGCAATGCATTCCTATGTACGTTTGTCAGAGTTCTGCCTTCCTTCTACGAGGGGAAAAAAAAAAAAAAACTGACAACAGCAGCGCAAAGCGAAGCTGAACAGAACCGGCCCGACTGTCAGCTGCAGCTTTCTTATCAACCGTATTTCTAATTCATATTCCGAGCGCGTTACAAGATTGTTATGTCATTACGGATTCACAGTTTTGTAAAAGTGTTTGTTTTTCCGTCTTTGAGGTGCTGCATATGTAGACTGTTAACTAGATCTAAAGCCGGAGCAGGATGGATGTGGTCAGCAGGCCCGAGCCTCTGAGTGCAGTTTTTAACATAAGAGGACGTCTCAGGGAAGAGACGCTGCGGTTTTTGTCTGCTTTAGTTCTTTTAGAGGCTTCAGATGATGGATTAAAAGTGTTTTTAAATTTCTTTTTATTCATTTAGCATGGTGCGTATTTTTAGTCTACTTATCAAACATGCAATATGCAACACTTTGTCTCTAAATAAAGCATTCATGGAGCAGCAAATCGCTATCTGCAACGGAAAGATAAAGGAGAGTGACGACATCTTCAGCAGCAGGCTAAAGTCGTGCACCCTCTGTAGTTAAATGAGCTTCTCTGCTCCATGTTTGGGCTCTCCTGGCACTTACAGCCAGATCTTTATCACTGCATTTTCAAAGTGCAGCCCAGCGTTTAGCCAGCACCCCTCAAAACCAAAGAAGTGTTTTGTTTGCGTACCCGTTTCCACACACTTCGGTCCAGCAGGCTGTGGAAACAGACACACATGGACTGGAAAAGACTCAAGTGGAGCGAAGGAGGGAGGCAAAGACAACACGAAACGACTCGCTGTGACCACTCGATGTGTTCTACGACGCTAGCGTGAGCTCATGGATGTGTACGCGAGCTTTACGTGTAAATGAAAGTGAAGAGAAGCTGTGGCAGGAGATGCTGACGCTCCAGCGATATCCAGCGCTTCTGAATGTCGCACACAGAGCCTTGAATCGCGCTGTATTTATTCTATTTTTCTGTTATCGAAGCCTGTAAAGGAACAAAGCGAGACATAAATAAAGGTTATTATCGTGACAGCTCCACAGGCGGCCGATTCACAGCTTCTGCTTCCAAAGACGGACAGAACAGAAATCCAGGACCTGCTGCTCGACCCACATTCACAAACCAGCCAAACAAAACCTCACATCAAATGACGCAGAACCTGCTGGCGAGCTAACACAATGCTAAAGACGTTTACTCGTTTTGCTAGATCAGCACTTTCTGCAGCCCTCTCTTGTTCCCTTCCTCTCCGGCCCGACGCTCCTCACAACCTCCTGAGGATGTGCGGTGTTCCCACAGCTTGTTCATTGTCTGTTGCATTTCCCAAACAGGAGAGCGGGTCAGGTGAACGGATGACGTCTGCTTTTTTTTTTTAAACAAATCAACCCGTCTGCGTTCGACTCATCTCATCTCACGCAGTGTGACATGCGGTGAGAGTGGATGATTGCTTTTGATTGCAAAGTGGAGGTTCTCTTAGTATAGCACGCCGGTGACAAGACAAGAAGGCATCAGATTGCAGGAGGTCCAAATCAAACAGACAGCGAGCGCTACAAGTGGACAAGTTGCTTAATGTTTAGCCGGGGTTGAAAAACAGCAGGAGACCCACTTTAGCGACTGAAACGTATTCCCACCACTACACTGTTTTTACAGTTTGGCTTCCTGACACTTGACAAGTACCAATGAGCTCTCCCAGGCTTCGGGGAAAAAGTGTAATTAACATTGCAAAATAGAGACTGATGATAATGCTCAGAAGAGTGTTTCATCTCATGGTCCAACTGCTTTGGAAACCTCTTTCCGCCCACACCTCTCTGACACGGGAATTAGGGGCTATGTGGCCAATCGTCTCTGTTCTCTCCCAAACCAAAAAACACTTTGCCTTAAAACGAGGTGAGAAATGAGTCAGGATTGGCTTCTCTGAGCCAGAAACTTCAAATTGTCAGACTCTGAACTGCCTGACAGTCCCTGAACTGATTCTACGTGACAGTTCTGGTATTTCAACTAAATATCACCATTCTTTGTGCATCATTTAAAAAAAACTATCCAAACAGAAACCATGTGCACTAACCGAAGTGTTCTTGTCGGCCAGGTTGGGCTCGGTGTGATTATGAGTCAGGGCTGAACCGGTCTCGCATGCCAGCAGCGTAACACGATGCAAGAAGTCCACCATCATGTGCCGCTCTCCCACCACTCAGCCACTCACACAGTGAAACACTACACTGAGGGTCCAGCAGTGTGGACAAAGACAGAGTGAACAAACAATACTTGCTTTTCTGGTCAATGATGAAATAAACAGGGGAAGAAAAAAAACTTGAGCTGCATTAAATTATTTACGGTTTAACCCACAAAAGTAGTGAAACACACGAGTCAGCTTAAAGTAGAAATGAAACTAAAGAAGTTAGTGCCGCACTGGATTTAGTAGGAGACGTGCCTCAAGTTTGATTTCATTCGGAGACTTTCTGCGGGACAAGCGGACGCCGCGGGAACGCTGCAGCGAGCAGTCGAAAAGACTTCTGGAAAGTGTCGGCATGGAATAAGCCCCGCAGCAGAGTTACCAACAGAGAGAGACGGGAGAAAATATCACGGACCGAAAGAAGCACAAACAAGAGGTCAAGAGACGGCCTGAGAGAGGAGAGGAGACGTCTTACCATGAAAGCATTTCTACCGACAGTCAGGCGGCTCTCGCACCGCGATGTGAAGGCGCAATCACAGCAGCCGAGCAGGAGAGTGGGAATACTTGCTCCTCAGTCTGTAGTCCAAAACGAGGTCAGCGCACAGTCAACAGCCAGACGAGTGTGGGACAGGGCAGAGGCAGACAAAAAGAGAGTGTGTGTGCGCGAGTGTGTTTGTCGGTAAGTCGGTGAGTTCCTGCTTGTGACGCGAGGATGGGGAAAAACAGCTTGGCTCCAGTTCCCAGCTAAGACAGGAAAACAGCTGCTGGAGGGAGGAGAGAGGGGAGAGAAAGATAGAGAGAGGGAGGAAGAAGGGGAGGGCTTAGCATGGAGCACACTCAAAGTCTTTCCCAAGCAGTGCAGAAAGAAAACCACCCACTCGCTCACAGATGCACCGACTGTGCTCCTCCAGAAGAAGAGGAGACTGGAAAGACATGTGGGCGCCGCTCGCACACTTCTCCCATCTCTGCAGATTAACAGCTCATATCCACTTGGCTCTGCTGAACTGGACAATGGACACCAAGCCAGTCAAAGAGGAGTACTGAAGAAAGTGCCAGACCCCAGAAATGTTGCTCTATTAAATCCATCAACCGAGTCTCAAATCTGACGAGGCGATCTGCCGACTGCCGTGACGCTGCAGTGTCAATCACAGCAAGTTGTCATTTAACTTAAGGGGTTTTTAGCTCGTTTACATTTAGATGATTTACAAGACAATGCACAGGTTTCAGTCAAAGAAGCTAACGTTGCTTCGACTGTGTGCAGACCGATCATGCTTAGTCACCCCCCTAAGGCCCAGTCTGATCCAGGAAAAACCCGGCTTTGTTTACCATCTGTCTTCACTGCTACTTCAAGGCACAAGTCCATCCCGAGAGCAAGTTGCTTTCAGTAAGTTAATTTCTCGTCTAGAGAGCTTCTGCGGCTCTCGGACTCCCGACCAGCTGACAACAGAGACATTCGTTGTGACATCAAGCAGACTCCGAATGAAAGTTCAGAAAGCCTGATGTCGAAATTTCTAAAAAAGTCACATTCTGCCTGTTCTCCTGCCCACATGGAGCCTTTCTGCTATTATTTCAGGTGGACACATTTTTGTTCTCTGGTTGTTTTTACTTCATTCGCTCCACCTCCAGCTACCACATGGCATTGTGTGACACTACTGATTCGCATTTATTTGGGGTTTTTTGGAATTAATCTTAACATTCACATCTACGCATTTGTTTCCTGCAATTTTGATGTACCGTAATTTCCAGACTACGGGCGCACCTGAATATAAGCCACTAACTTTAAAAAGAAAAAGGCCGCACTGGTCTATAAGCTGCAGGTGTCCACGTTGGAACACAAGATATTTACACAGAAAGATTATTTTAACTTTTAATTAAATACGTACCGGTAACATACACAAATAGGGAAATGCTTTTTTTCTGAACAGTGCCTGTAACACGGCTGTTTAAGAAAACATCTGGTAGCCAACCAGGAAAAGTCACTGATCGCTATCTTCATCTTCCTCTTCCTCCTGCACTAAAGCCACTAAAGTCGGCTTCTCCTCAGACGAATCACTTCATCACACACTCCCTCAGTCTCTCTTTCATCGTCGTGCTCAATGTCACTTTGGTCTCGAGGCAAATTCGCAAAAAAATCCATAAATTAGCTGCTTTGTTGTTTAAGCTGCAAAACATGTGAAAAAAGCATAGACTGTATAACAGATGGACGTAGCTGCCGTGACGTCACCCGTTGGTTTCTGCACTGAGAACATGAAGCCAGGGTTTGGCTACTTCCTGGTTGACATCTTGGATTTTTGCAGCCAAATCGTCAGAGGGGGGCGGAGCCATAAGAGCAGCGATTGGTCAGACGGATTGAGAGGCGGGCCCTCTCTGCCCCGCCCACATCTACCGCCTTCTGCTCGCTTCGTCTGAATGGTCGCTGCCGACTGTCAATCAAGCCAGCCACGCCCCTTGCCCCGCAAAATGTTGACGATTTTTTTGAAATTCAGTATTGATTTATTTTCAGATTGGCCACCTGATCTCTGGATTTGACCATGAAAACTAATAAGAAAAAAATCCTGAGCTGTAGGAATGCAGTATTTGGTGATCTGTGATCACTTCTTTTCCAGTTCCAGTCTATGGGAGCCAGGGCTTTGTGGAGCCAGCAGCTAGTGGACGTAGTGATGCTGCAGGTTTTTGACACTTCCGGGTTGGCTTCATTTTTCAGGGCCGGTTGCTACGTCCATCTTTTATACAGTCTATGGAAAAAAGTAGCGGCTTATAGTCTGGACATTACCGTATTTTGTGTCACCATGGCAGCGTTTTTTTGTTTGTTTTCTTTTCGGCGTATGAACAGCGTCTGCCAGACGATGCTGAGCGAGGTTCAGCTTGTCTAACGGACCACCCTGTGTTCGCCTCTTAGTGGTCTCACTAATAACCGGGACGGGGTTCCCTATTACACCACAGCCGGGTTTATTCCTTCCCACCGTGTCGGCCGCGTCACATGTGCCTTTTAAATTTCATTTAGATTTCAATCTTGTAAGTTTAACAAATAAAAAAAAAAAAAATCCAGCGTGGCATTTTGAAACGTAAGACGTATTTGTACTATGAGCTCAGTTATGACAAGCCGCTCCACCCAGGCCTTTCTTCCTCCTCTTCGTCTCTCCTTGGTTTTGACACCATCCCCCGCTCTCTACCTATGTATCCATGCTTCTCTCGCTCTCATCTTTCTCCCCCGGGAGACAAGAAAGCCGTCTTCTCGCTTGTTACCCCCCCTCCCTCCTCGGCGAACGCACAACAGCATTCCTCTCTGGCTGCTTGCACTCTCCAGTCCTACGAGGGTTTTATGCTGAATTCTGCATACATTAACGCACGAGGCAAGAAAAAAATAAGAAGTCACACTGTAGCCTTCACTGTACAAAAAAAAAAAACCGCACACTCACCACATTCATAACAGATTCAACAAGGTTAACGCTGCAGGACCACCGTGTTTTGACGTGGCCTGGTGCTGTACTGACAGAACTGCACTGGTTTAGTGGGTTTGTATGCTCATTTAGCAAATTATGATTCATGAAAAAGGACATTCTGGTCGTCTCCCGTTGACTGCAACACCAAGAGTGAAGAAAAGATGGACACAAGGAACGGAGAAACTACGGTGGTTCGGGTTAAAGGACTGCAACACCTCGGTGGAAACAAAGCAGAACAAAACAAACTGCATCACGAGGACAAAACCTTTCATCCATCACCAAGTAGATGGATGACTGTACAGTGTGCAGATCAAAGATTCTTGTCCGCCAACGTGGTCAATAATAGGCCCATTTGTCAAAATGACTTCCTGCTCCTCAGACGAAGACACGCCCAGCAGCCAGGATGAGAAGCGGTTTGCTGTCTCCATGTCTGCGTTTACCCAGGAGACGAATCTGTTGGCAACCGCGTGTTGGAAGCAGCAGCCAAAGTTAACTCTCTGTGAGAAAGCAGTTCTTTGTGTCCAAACACACACACACTGGATCGCAATCCAAACACTCCAGACATAAAAGGTAAAGCTGCCTCCACGGCGGGTCCCCAGAGCGCCGGAGACTCGTTGTACGGCGAAGGATTATCACAGAGCAGCTCTGACCTTACAACCCCACAGTGGCAAGGAAATGATTTCCACTGCAAGTTAGAAATCATGGATGCAAGCTGTGCATAAGTGAGAGCTCGGTCGTCTCCAAATCAAAGAGAAGGAGGACATTTAAAGTTAAGTGTCTGCTTGTTTAGACGCTGGATGTTAAGCGCATTGTGTCTGTGTGGATTTTCCCAGAATACTCAGGTTTGTTTTTTACATATTTAGACTGTACGGTTCACGGTGCTTACCGTCATAATCTGATCTATGAGAACAGATTATTAATGTGATTGTGATGCAGGAAGACTCATTTATTGCTCAAATCAGAGCTTCAATAGAAAACAGTCGGATGAAAGAAAGAATTACTCACAGATTTTATTAATATTAAAGCTCAGTTTGAATGTCTAGATGATTAATCGATGGATAAAACCAATCAGCATCGCTTTGATAAAGAAAAACTCGACAGGTCCTGGCTCACAATTGTGGAAAATTGTTCCACATATAATCACAAATAATCAATAATTTGGTGTCATAAGGACTTCTGATCTGAATAAACAATGACAGCATGGTCTTGAGTGTTCTGATGATCTATAGACGGTAGCTTTAAACTTCTGATCAAGAAACAACTGATTCACTAATAATCAATACACCCAGTTAATCCATCTGCATCTTTTATGCGCCGACATGTGCAGCTGTAATGGAGTCATACGAGGAAAACCTTTTGGTGAAGCCATAAAAGTCTTCCAGAGAGACAGGAAAGCCGGCTGCATGGACTACTGGTTGCTTCAGCTATGACTTGCATCTCTGTCATCACAAACAGGCTCCTTCACAAGTTAATGTGATTAGAAAGTAGGCTGCACACACATTACAAGCGGAGCTGCACAAAGCCTGCCGTCATTGTCTGGTGGTCCACTTCCGACCACGCTGGACGAAGTCTGCTGCTATTTCGGTGAGAACGACAACTGAGGGATCTATTGTGAGCACTCGGGTCAATGAATGTGGAAAATAGGGAGCATGTGAGGGTAGCGGGGGTCACTTCAACCGACTTCCTCCTGAAGGAGAGGCGGGTGTTGCTGCCTCATTAACTGTAAGGACACAAACACAAGCCTTGCTGGTGCTGAATGCTGGTTCTGGCTGCTCAAACTCCAGAGTTGTGCTGCCAAACCAAATCAGCACCCGTCTGCCATCACGCACTGCAATCACTGCTACTTGTTGATTCGTTATCTCTGTTGTAAATCAGACATTTTTCCAGTTTTGTGCTGCATGGTTTAAAACAGTATTTTGAATGTTGTTAAAGCTCCTACATGGACTCAGTACACAATGGAGAGCGGTATGTGGTATCCATGGAAGCGCTCTGATAGAGTGGCTGTTCAGAGGGAACCCTTCTGCTCTCTGTATGAATGGACTCAAGACCCCGAGAACCCTCCACGACATCTGCCTCGAGAGCTGCTGCACTTCTGGGAAAACACCTGATTTGTGCAACTGTTAAATCTAGACAGTGAAGGCTAGTTAGCTACGAGCTAAGGCGTTGCTGGTGGGACACAGTTGTACCGGCTTTCAGGGCGCAACAGTTTGTGCAAAACTTCCGTGTGTCTCATTCCAATGCATCTGTGATCGGACCGGGGACGTCCTGGCCAAAAACGACACAAATCACCGCTTGTGCGTCCCATTCATCGTCTCAGTTGTCGCGATAGCCCCGCCCCCAGCCCCTGACGTACTCGCTGCTTAGCTCTGGCCCAGCAAAGAGTTGGTGCCTGCTAAGAACCAGTTTTGAGAATCTGGAGCCAGTGCTTGGGCGGTGGAAACACAAAGAACTGGTGCTAAGTCAGGCACTAGCACGGAACTAGCACTGGAACCAGTTTGGTGGAAAAGAGGTAATGGAGACTCCACGCAGAAAGATCCCGGGAGTCCTCACCGGGACGCCAATCGGCGACCTTCTAGCTGCGAGGCAACGATGCTAACCACTGAGCCACCTTGCAGGCCTGGAGTAGAGACGCTTGCCTTAATACAGGACGTTCCTGGTACAGTTCATAGTCGTGGATGTGGAACAGTAAGCGCTCCTCACATGCTTACAACAACTGAATTAGAGAGTTTGGTTTGCTGAGAACAGATCGGAGTTAAATTGGACGCATCAGTTTTGTGCAGACGTGTTCGTGATGCTAACTATTTGTGAATTCCAAACTGATTCTATTCTGGGGGGACATGTTCTGGTTCAGAGTGTGCTTGGAGAGGAGGACTTGTTTGTGAGCAAGACAGAAACACAGCTACACACTGAAAAAGGGTTTTAGCCATTTTAAGAAGCAAATCTTAAAATATATATGTTGCAGTCAGTGCTGATATTGCAGCAGGCCGCCACAAACACATCGATGACGACTCTTTTTCAAATCGTGTCGAACTCGCTGCAAATACGTCGGCAATCATCAGCTGGAGGAATGTGATCGCTCAGCCCAACAAAACATTTCTGAACATCATTTCCAAAATTCAGGCAAAGACAACATTTATTAACAGGACCGACATATTGGACTGTTTTTCTCTCTTCAAACACCGTTTTTCCAGTTGAACTGGTGCGATACAGTCCTCAATTTTATTCATACCCCTTCCATTAAAGAAAAGGAAAAATTCACAACAGTCACTGAAATAACTAGAAACTGAAAAAATAATAATAAATAAAAATTTGCTAAATTACAACCTAGTGAAACAAGACTTTGCTTTTGAATTGTGGTTGAAAAGAATAATTTAAAAAAAAAAACTGTCCTGTTTCAACTGTTTTTTAATATTTCTGTTGAACCACAATTCAAAAGCAATGTCATGATTTTTATAACATTTTTTGTTTTTTACTACTTTTGTCAATTTCAGCTTATTCCAGTTTTTTTCCTTCTTTAATGGGAGGGTCTGAACCCATCTGCTGTATATAAACTGGTCTCATGTATTAAAACATAATGTGCGTCGCTCAGCATTCAGCAGGTTCCACGTGGTTACGCAATCGGTTTAATGCTTTGAAGCAACTCGTCTGTAGGTTTAGTTTAAGCTCACCTGGTAACACACTTTTGCTCTTATTTTGCTCCTGTGTGGTTTTATCATGGTGACCGCAGCCTTGTGGCTTCGTTGTTCTGCAGTGCTTTGACATTATTGTGCATTATTTAGTAAGTGATCTTTTCTTCCTTCCATTAGAAAAGTCAGGATTCCCCTCCCTAAAGTCTGATGGACTTCATATGAATAAAATAACACGTTGGCAAGAGGAAGATCAGAACAAAAGGTGTTTTTCTCCCCCAGTAATCGGACTCTTTCTGTAACCTCATATGCAGCAGCGGTGCCATGTTGTATCACAGTTCTGAAGTTTGCTGTAACAATCAGGTTAGTGATGTCGGCTTCCGCGGCTTGAAACTTTAGCCAAAACCCGCCGAGCCCGTAGCGCCCATCAGCTGCGTTTGGGTTGGGACCCGTTGAAAAATTTAGCAGCCGCCTTGGCTCAGCTTCCCTGCGCCTACAGGTGAGTCGGCGTGATCGGGTTTCCACAGCTGGGTTATGGAATGTGACGCAGATCCGTCCGTCTTCACCTCTCTGACAAATCAAGCGGCTCCCGTCAGTGGCGGGATACTTTGTCGGTATCAAACAAAGGCGTATCGCTTGCTTTGCTGAATGGAAAGAAAGTCATCTTTCTATCAGCGCTAATATCAGCTAACACAAAGAAAGGCGGCTTTGAAGTCTGAGTAGGACGCCGGTGCTGCAGCGTGTAGCGGAGGTGGATGAGCAGAGTCGTAGGATCGGAAACAAACCTCTTAATCCATGTGAGTGCAGGGATCTTGAGAGAAGT
Source organism: Stegastes partitus (assembly GCF_000690725.1). Taxonomy (NCBI): domain Eukaryota; kingdom Metazoa; phylum Chordata; class Actinopteri; family Pomacentridae; genus Stegastes; species Stegastes partitus. Next base: position 60,917 of record NW_007579000.1, read on the forward strand.
GCATCTTTCCCGGGTCAACAGGGAGCAGCTCGCAAAGCCCGGCCCGTTTCCTGTCGAGAAAAGACCCACAGGTTTGATTAAGGACGCCACGATGAGCTTAATGACACAGGCTCGTCTTGTAGGTCGCCGCACGCCACTCCGTTTACAGCAGCGCAGGAGGCGACGCCATTAATCCGACAGAACACGTTAATGAGCCCAAACACTCGACAGAACAATCAGAGGCAGCGGCCCGACACAGCGTCGTGCATTATGCATTCAGGAGCCACTAAAGTGCCGGTGGGTGCTCTCCTGAGAAAACCCGTGTTTGTTTGGGTCCTGCTCAAATTCAGGCCAACATGAAGCAATTTGAAATAAGAGGACAAGGACAGATAAGGAAGGAAGGAAGGAATAAAGAGCGGAGGGGGGCTCCGTCGCCGTGAATATTCATGAGCCTGCGCAGTCTTAATGTTCATCAAATTTTAAAACGACTCCTCTTCAAACATTAAAAAGAAAGAGGGGGGGTGTTGTTAAAAGTGTCCTGTGGAATCTGCAGACCTCCGGTAGCCACTTATACATGAGTGGGCCTCTGGTTTATTAGCCGTCCGCAGGGATGTGCACACATTCCAGTGATCAACAGGCTGCAGGAAGACGCTGAGAAATGCCAACATAGGCAGGAAAGACGAGGGCCGACCGCTACTGGACGCTGATGAAAGCAACGCAGGACGTTAAACGTTAACGGTGGTGAACATAACTTTCATTTAACTACAACTACAGGTCAATATACGCCAATCAATGCTAGATTCATCATTTTTCTGGACATTATTAGTGTTTTATTTTAACAGTTTCCCAAATAAAACAACATTCTCTAAGCACCAAAGGACTAAAAGTTTTGTTGTCAGAGTTTTGTCATTGCAAATTTTGAATAGAATAATCTTTATTAGTCCCACAAAGGGGAAATTTACAACGTCACAGCAGCAGAGTGACAGAAAAGCAAGCAAACAACTACATTTTTCACTGTAAATATACATCTGTTCCAAACATCGGTTATTAGTCACATGAGCCAACCCCTCGCTGCAGCTGATGGATATCTATTTATTGCTCGGTCTATAAAACATTTTTAAAAACTGTCCACCACAACTTTGCAGAACCAAAGCTGAGATCTTGAAGCCTCTGGGTTTAATTGGACTTAAAGTTCAAATGCTTAGAAATAATGTTCACAACGATATATGGCAAAGACGAGCAGTAATTTGAGAAGCTGGAACATTTAGCTTCATCATTTTGGTGGAAAGTGACTAAATCATTGAACCGATTTTGACATTAGTTGGAAGCAAAAATACGACTTTTCTGTTTAAGAAGATGTTTTACTAATCAATGAATCAACTGATTTTGATGAACAGCTCTGAGGAATGCTGCTGGGGCTGTTATCTACTTGATAAATGTGCAGCATGTACCAGATAACTCTTCATAGTGCTGTAAATGTTGTGGATGTGGGTTTCGTTAATGAGTCAGTGCGGCCCAGAGAGCGGTGACAGGCAGAGGGGTGCACTGCGGCAGCTCCAACACCAACTTTACTCCCCGTGGTCAAGCACTGCCGCTTTACTCCACTAAAACTCCATCTGTTAAAAAAAGCACTTAAAGTGCTGGCTGCTCTTCCTTAACGAGCGTTGCGACGGTGGAGCAGTAATTCCGTCTGCTGAGTGTTCAAGTGCTGCCCGGCACAGTTTGGGCCACTTGTGGAGATTAGCAGCAATCAGTGCATCTATAGGTGCTTAAACCACAAGTATTTTTAGCCTTAAATAGAGGAACAGTTCCTCAAATATGTAAATGAGGATACATTTATCAGGGCAAGTGATTAAAAGAAGAATAGATTTTTATTTCTGATCAAGAAGACACCTTCACTGATTAATATGGACTGCCAGTCTACAATCCTGATTCACTCCCGCCATGCAAACACACTTTGGGTGTCATCTTGACAATTATGCATTCAAATGAGCAACAGCAGAGTGTTTGGTGATGAAAGTAGCGCTGGATTGGCGACGGGGAGTGTTTGGAAAACTTGTAATACCAATCTATCAATGGAGCCTCGTGGCTTCTGCTAAAAACGATTAAAAGAGCTGCAGCACCGGAGTAAGGCGTCAGAGTTTACGGCGGTGAGCATTGGCATTCACCTGCGACCCCATGACGACAGCAACACAACAACGAACTACACTTCAGAGTCTTTTTAAGCGTATTGCAGATATAGCCTTTTCAAAAATGCACTGTGACAGCAGGGTGCGTTTCTTCCAAATGTCTCCATCCAAAAAGAGGAAGAACAAGCAAACACATGCACACATCGGACTGATCCGGGCCCTGATCGTCTGTGGTCCGACCAAACAGCACGGCGGCTTACATGGCTTACACACCGGCCCCATTTCCAACGGCCCTCACACCTCACCACCTGTTTCCTCCCGCCCGGCCCGCACACGACGAGCTGGTGGAGGGCGCTGGGGTGGAAAGTCAAGGTGATGTGAATGATACGGAAATATTCATCAGCATAGAAACCCCTGTCGAAGCAGCAGCCCATACTATGTGTGAAGCTTTAACACATTAAACACATTTATGCTCTCAATTCAATACGATAACTGGCAACATAAGGCCCAGATGGGGCTTTTCTAAAGAGGAAACGCCGCTAATTCAAGCTTTCACCTTGGTTAAGTCGATGCATTTGAAATTAAGAGTCAAGGTGACCGTACACTCCATCAGACCTGCTCGCTAAGTGGCTGAACAGCTTTGGAAACTCCCACCTCCTTTACAGCGCTGATCTATGGCGTGTGTACTTCTATAACACTGTGAAACATAAAAAAGGACATTCACACCAACCTCATTCAGTCACTTGTGAGCTTCGTGGAGGTGAGAAAGGAGCCAGGATTTGAATGTCCTTCTATTACTGGCACTAATATCTTTTATATATATTTAACCTTCTGAACCCAAAGCAGGTTCTGGACATTTCCTGCTCCTGTCAAGTCACTGACTGTGGGCTCATTTTTTACAGCAAGTCCTGGAGTCTCTTTGTAAAGTTAGTGGGTGTGGCTAATATTCAGGTGCACCCATAGTCCAGAAATTACGGTACTTCTTTTTTTTTTTTCCCCACAATCTCTACAAAATACGTGTTTTTCCACACGACTGCACATTAATTCCACTAATATATTTGCTGAATGCATCCTCCACCAACATCTGTATGGTGTCAAAGTTATGCTGCAGTTATTCTATTTTCAGTTAAGCACGTTTTATTTTGTCTTTCTGATTCGTTTTTATACTCGTCTCCTGTCTGCTCTGAGTGAACACAGCCTGCAGTTCAGCTGAACGGTCCCTGGATTTTGATTTTGAATGAGACACTTACAATAAATTGGTTAATGAAACTTTATTTGGCTTATTTTTTTTTACATGAACTGAAAGAAAGTCTGCGCCACCTTCAAGTGTGTCCATTTTGAACAGCTGTAAACATCTGTCTTCTGACGCAGTAAGGCAACGTCACACACAAGTTCTTTCTGACTCTATTGGCCCTATTTTCCAGAACACTCTGCCCTTGTTCCTAAACCACCAAATGCAAAAGGAGCCTTCCAACTAGTGCACAGGTGTTTGTGCGCATCTGCTTCACTGTCAGTACAGCTCTGCCGCGTCCTTGCCATTTTATCACCAACTGATAATTACCAGGACAATCAGTTTGCAGCAACTGAGGCAGAATTCCAATTTAGCCCACAAACACTTGGGAATGCAATTTAACACGCTCGACGAGAGAAAAGAAGAGGCCAGGAGACGTCTCCCATCAGTAAGGAGGCTGGCGATTATGGAGAACTGCAGCTTTTAATGATTTGACATTTTTAATGATGGCTGCGGGGAGGAGGAGGAGGCGAACTATTTATCAGGAGAAAGCCCCCCGGGAGACCTCGGCTCGCGATTGTTCCCAACTCCGTGCGCTTCGGTTCAACGTTCTCAAGCGACCGTTCACTTCTGTTGTCCGAGTCGTGCACGGACTCGGGCTGAGAAAGCGCCCTTCAAAGCAGCCCATTAAACGCCACAATAAAAGTGCGTGCGGGTGTCAGCCCAGTGTGAAGATGAATAACCTTGTTAGGAGCCCTAAGGTGCTTCCCCACCCCCTCCTTGTAACGCCGAACGTAACCGACTGCTGAGCTACCATAAATAAATCCCCAGCATCGAGCACAGCCGCACCTCAGCCTGAAGATTGCTCAAATTATAAACCCAAAAACTCCCAGAACATCATTTCCACCCCTTTGCACAACTGACAGCTAATAAAAAAACAGGCTGCGCTAAGAAAGAAAACAGTACAGGTAACCGTTGTGGATCCGTCTCTCCGTTCTGTGCTACTGCCAACCTTATGAACGCCTATTTCAGAATTGCCACGTTTGAAGACACCAATAAAGCGAATGACCGCCATGAGAAACTTCAGAAAGGTTGTAAAAAAAATTTGTTTGGAATTGGTTGAACCGCAGCCAGTCATGAGATGTAATCAGCACGTCCACGTCGGGCAGCGACTCTAAAGCAGCAGCAGGTGACGCCGAGTTGGAAATAGAATAGAATCGATTTATTGCTTTTCTTTTCCGAGTTTGCCGCTGTAATGTTATGGCGTCCAACTCTTCATGTGGAAAAACCAATCACTTTTTTTCTTTGTAAAGGAAAAATAGAAGCAGCGAGAGAGTATAGAGGTACATACGGACCGGCGCCAACAATAAATCCAACAGACTTGATCATCCTGATACAAAGCAATGTTCTGCTGGGAAACCGTCACCTGGATGTTGCTCTGACACAGACCACCAGCGTGGGATTGTAAAATAAAACAATTCATCAGACACTTCATCAGTCGTCATGAAATAAATATGTTTAGTCGTTGGACCTGAATGCATGAACCAGGCTTCATAAGCAAACTCCAAATGCGCTCCCTGCCTGGCTCACAAACAGCCCATAATATCCCTCGACAGTGGAAGGTGCTACTGCGTCGTTCCCCCGGGCCTTACATGAACAAGTCCACTGCTGCTCTCTGGGCCTCCAGTGACCCGGTCTGCACCCTCAGGCCTCCTGTAATGTAGGCAAGTTCAAAACAAACTGTTTTTCTTCTCATCTTAATTAAAAATGACCAATAATAATCCAGACCGATTGGTAGTTAGCATTTCGTATCACAGCCCTACGCCCATCTGAAGAGTTCATTAGCAAAAACAGATACCTCCATGTTCACAAACCTTCAGAAAACCCACTGCTCCATCGTCTACCTGAGACAACATCAATCAGACTTAAGTTATCTCTACTGTTGTCATTTCTACTCAGTCAGTGACATCATCTCAAGCAAACAACAAAAAACAAGTTTTCTGAAAATCTACAAAAATGGAGTTATCTGTTTTTGTAGATTAACTCTTCATCTAAAGACTCGTTCAAACCAAGCACATCCCTCCATGGAGACAGGGAGCCACACCTCCAAAGCTGCCCAGGAACAGGTGTAGATCTGGCCACCAAACCCTCAAGATCCCAATCCAATAGTGCATCCCTGAGATGTGCAGGAAGTAGCCTGATCCCCATCCTGCAGTCCCGAGGAAGGTTAGGGTTATGCTGAAAACTTCTGGGCCCCAGATGCCACAGGACACTCCCATGAGGTCCCACGCTCCATCAGCTCCCCTTCTTTTAGCATGACGTAACATGAAGCAGGTGGTTTTGATATTGGAGATGATCGATGTCTATACCTGTACAAACCTGTGCTGCCTTTATAATGGATGAGAACTCTGCTCATTCTAACATAGCACAGACCAGATATCTACCAGGTGTCTCGCTCCTTCCTGGTGCGCTGCCGAGTTATAACAAGAGGACAAATTTGCAAGCAGCACCATCACACACGGGGACAAGTTTTTGTCACCCGTCTCGAGAATTGGCCCAAAAGTGAGCAGTGAGAGTTGACAGTCCTGTTTGCCACCTGCAGAGCCAGGAGGACAGGAGCTCCTGATTCTGACACATTTCTCCACTGAAACAGCCACTTATGAGCATATTTTAACTGCATAACTGGCCATGCTTAAAAATGACTTGACATGCTCTGCATGTAGGCCACGGGACGGCTCTGATGACATGGAGCTTAACTAGGAGGCATGTTAGCAGATCAAAAGTGCCGTGTCACTTTAGCTGCTAAATTGCCTCAATCTGCCGTCGCTGGGCTCGTGGCTTCATCCACCCCTGAGAAAATAAGTCATTAGCTACAGTCAAACATTGTGTGAATTTACTTGGATAATTAATGGGGTGCTGTGCTCAAGGACTCGACTGAGCTCTAATTAAAAATGTAAAACAAAATTTGGAGAAGGGGGAGGAGGGGGGCCGTGGTGTGATACGTGTCTGATCCGTTTTGGTGTCGCTTTGATCTAACCTATTTCTTTCCCAGAGCTCCAGAAAAACTCAAAGACGTTCACTGGTCCTAAACTCAGGAGAACTCAGCAACGCGCCAACTTACCGTCGCCAAACAAGTCAGTGATTAATCAGGAAGCAAGTCTACGAGCCAGAATCTCTAACAAAGTTAAATATTTGCTCCCTCTGTCGTACAGTTTGCTGAACAGAACACATGACCTACATAACCTTTACCTATTCGTGCAAAAGTACAGAACATTTTAAGGGTTCTGTAGACAGAACCCACTGCTGTGAACAAAGATCCTGGTTTCTTGCAAGGAACGCAGCAGGCGACAGAGACGCTGGATGTCAGAGGAGCCACAGGATCCCTGTCGTGTACATCTATGAGCGCACAGGACAGCTCAATTATTCATGCCGTCGCAGTATGGCTGAACAATTGCTCTGCTCGCGGGGTGGTTGAAACCAGAGGTGTGTTTGTTCGAGTCGCATCAGAGCAACAGGAGGAGTCTAAAAAATGGATCCTGAAAACAAATATCAAGTTGTACTTCCGATGCGTTTAAAGTCACTTTGCAAAGCTGCAAAAAGGGGGTCGGAGAGCTAAAGGCACGTCTGAGCAGTTTGAAAGAAATCCACACGTGTCAAGATACGCAGCAACTCTCTGCAAGCTGGTAAACGTGGATGTAAACAAAGCAGGATTTCAAATACCAATAAATAATCCTTACTTTATGTGGGAGAACATGCCTTGAACACATCTGTTAGAGCTCAGTGACGCATGCACGACTGAATGTAAAAGCTGGTGGTTATGAATCTCTGCTTATAAACTAACATCAAACGATACAAAACAATTTGTACGATTTATTTTAATTTAAATGCTCCCTCTACCACTCGATCTACAGCACCAACAGACACAGCTAAAGAAAAAGACCAGAGCAACAATGCTTTAACACAAAGTGAAGCGTTTCATTCTGGGCTTACCAACTCACAGAAGTCTACTCTGACATGTGCACACACGACTCTCCCGTTATCCACCAGTTCCGTTTCTCTACGCTAAGAGGAAGCTGCCGTGTGTGGCTGCGTGTTTTCCACCGACATATACACACACACACACTGCTGCATAATCTGAGGTTATCTGAGGTGATTCACTACAGCGGTGTGTACGTGGACTCTGCCCTCACACTGACCCAGCGCTTTGAGAACACTGTTTTGCATGGCTGATTGCTGTGGCAGGAAAACAGACGAGGACGGAGGGGAGACGGCACCCACGGAGCAGCCAGGCAAATTCTTTTTTTCCTACGCAGACCGTACGTTGCCGAAGACACGCCACGGGCTAGAAAAACATCTCAATGGCAGATCTGTGCCGCTGCTATTAAGGTCGGAAATTACAGCATCGTGCCAGGCAGCGGTGTATTTAGTGCATACATGGAGAACACAACCTCTGTCAAGAGTAATTTTCATTCACGGGAGTTTGAATGCAGCACATAATGCAGAGCTCCAGTGTACCGTTATAGAAACACGTGGGTGGAAGCTTCTTCCAGGAGGAGCGCTTCACACCACATCCTTCTCAGATGTGAAAGATAAACAGCCCCAGTAACTCGTCTCTCTGTACCGCTGGGAGGAACATCCGTCATCTGCCTGAAGAGCAGGGTGAGAATCCAGCGACGGGCAGCGCCGGCTGACAAGGGCAGCAACCTACTCTGTTCTAATCAAGCACACAGCGCCTGAAGGAGGGAAACCGTGAGCGAGACTGGCTTCAAACGGGTGAGCGTATTGGAGGAACCTTTCTGCTGGAAACAGGGTCTCATGTCCTGTCTAATAAACACTGACAGTCTGGAGCCAGTGGCACTGTGTTACCATCAGTGACTTGCCAATGACGGGGTGGGAAGTCAGAGCTTAGCCTTTCCCATGATCCCTTCCAGCGGACAAAGCCCACAAAATGACCCGTCTGCGGGCCACTGGCACTCAGGTCTGGACCTGGTGGGAAACGCTCATGCATTGCAGTCGGTCTCTGCTGTTCAATCAGCCCTATCCGGACGGGGCAGTGGAAACCACTGGTGGACGTTCTAAAACCTCTGGGCAACACTGTGCCGCCTTTACCCCCGCACCTCCTGAAACAATCATTCTCCATCATTAACACTCGCACAAAAATCATTTAAACTGCCGTTAAGAGCAGCTAAACATGAGTGGCAGCAATTTAAGAGAGCAGCTCAATCGAGTGCGAGCCACTCAAGTGATTAGACTCCATTACACAGTGCAAACACGAGGGCGCTGCTGGCCTTTTAAAATGACCCGCTGTCCCGTAAAGCCCGGGCCCGGCCCCGCTCGGCACCGGATTGCTCTTAATGGGATTTCACAACATTAACATTCTGCTGAGTCAGCATCAGACACGCCGGCTACAGTCCCCTTCTGCTGAAACAGCCTCTACTACTGCTGCTGTGTGTGTGTGTGTGTGTGTGTGTGTGTGTGTGTGTGTGTGTGTTAGTGTACGTTAGAGTGAGTGTGGGATGAAGGGGATTGAGTGGACACAGAGTGTGGACGGGTGGGTTTTTAATCAGCCATGATCTGATTACAGTACAGCAGAAAACTACAATAATATGCAGATTTTCTAACAAACGACATAAAATAAGAACAAGTTTATGAGCGCGGTGGCACCATTTTGTTGTACTTGTGTCTCTGTGCATGTCTGAATTACACAGTTAACTTCTGGACATGTTTATGGGCCAAATTATACTGTAGCTGCTTAAATAAAGCAACGGCAGGAGCCATGTTTAATAAATTAGGACAAATAAATCCCCAATTTAAATAATTTACTTCACCTGTAGACCAGTGGTTCTCACACTTTATGAGCCACGACCCCCAAGACGACATAAGTTTGTGTTCGTGATCCCCCAGTTTGAATTTTTAATATATCACGAGTAATAACTGTTGTTCATGGGTTAAAAATTAATGTGTTAATTCCACAGATTCATCTCTTTACATTAATTTTCTTTTGAATAAATGAATGAATGTAATTTATTTCAAACAAATGAAAGGGAAAAAATATATAAAAACAAATAAAAATAATTTTAAAAAGAGCAAAAAAGAATAATAACATCATATAATCATATCATAATATTAACAAGTCAGAAAAAGGAGCAGGGGAACAAGTCTACACTTTTAATTTTGACAGCCCAAATACAAATGTATTTGATAGGCTTGTTTTTTCTTGTTGTTGTGGGTTTTTTTTACAATGATCTGGTGACCCCCTGAAATCATCTTGGGACCCTCACGGGGCTCCCGACCCCCAGTTTGAGAACCACTGCTATAATTTTAATCGATGAAAAACAGTGGATGTTTCTTTATATGCTGATAAAACCGCTCAACTCCTGACAGTTTGCAGAAAAAAACTCCTTCGCATACATCAGACTGATTAACACCAGGTTACTTAAATCACACATTAAACAGCAAAAACAGCGACTTCATTCAAAATTCACTTTCCACGATTGGCCCGTCGAAATCCAAAGTATTAAACGCAGCAAACGAGCTGCAGTCTTCCACCGTAAACAGCATTTAGCTGCTGATCTCTTCACGGCGGTTTGATATCAGGACAGTCCTTACGGCTCATTTGCATGATGGAGCGGCTCGTTCGCTGGAGGTAACTTCAGGTCAGAGCTCAGCTGGGACACTTCCTGGTCAGATGGTTTCCACAAAGACCGTCCCAGCAACGTTTTAAGTCTGTCCGTATTTACTGTCACCTCTGAAATGTATTTATACCCAGAGCAGAGCTTCGCCAATGCATATGATCACTTTAACGTTAGCGGCGTATGTGCTAAAACAACCAAAGTCCTAACTTAGCATGAGCATCTAACACAGGGGTCTCCAATCCTGGTCCTCGAGAGGACGCGGGTCCGGCCTGGGTCCACTATATCATTTCTGCAAACGACTCCTCTCAGCAGGGGTCGCACCCGATGCCAATAAGTGACTGATGGCTGTGCTCTCACAGAACATGGAGGCGACAGTTACAGCTACTAGTTATCAGGATTTATGTTTTCTGAGCGCCCACGTTTTTAAACTTTTACTCAAACAAGTGAAATCTGGAGGTCTGAAGATGTTTGTGGTGGGTCTTTACATCATGGTCCTGTAGCTTCCTAAATGGCAATCTGCATCCATTCATCTGCAAATTGATCCGCTTCAGAGCCACTCGTCATTAAGGAGGATCGACTGGTTTGATTCACATCACAGCGCCGTCTGAATAATGGGGTGTCCATGTGCTACCACACACACGCACAGAAAACATCAGTCACGCGTGTAAATTGTGCAAGCCCAGCAGAATTCAGCCATCAGGACTGAACTGTATCTGCTTCGTGACTTAAGCATGATATAGGACTGCTCTGAATGCCACGGGCCTCGTCACATTCAGGCCACCCACCCACTCACGCGGCAACGGGGAGGTCAACCGATGTCGCCATGGCCACAGGGTCAAACCCCAGATGGTTGGAAGTGGAGTGCAAAGGGTCAGAGATATGAGCCAACTTCTGGGAGGCTCGTTAACATTCAAACCACTCGATGGAGTCGTCATCGAGAAACCGCTCGCGTGTTGAGAGATTGGGGTTTTTGTTTACTGCGCGAACCACAACTGAAATCGAGACCAACCAACCACAACAGTTAGCCGAGCTACCACATCAACCGGCTATGTTCTCTCCATCTCACCATCTGCTGTGGTCCACCCACACACATCTCTCATAGCACTTGATCTGGACAGTAGCCTGCAAACTGCCCAGGAGGGCAAAGCAGATGGTGTGGTTACAGGCAAAGCGTTTAGCCTCGAATAGCAGGAAGACTTCACATCTAATGGGCACGGAATGGAGTCAAACTGCCCCCGTTCCTAATGCATCTGGGGTATTAGAGCTGCCTTGTTTGCTCACCTGGAATCATGTCAGCCTTGATTCAACCAAATCAATAAAAAAGGAAAAGGCTCCTGATTAGTTTAAAACTCTGCAGAACACAAGCAAGAGAGCCAAGCACTTTCCCAGGACAGATTACCAGAGATGAATTCCAAGGAAAACCATCGCTTGATTTATGGATGAATAGATAAAGGAAGCATTGAAGGAAGCAAACTGCTTTGCAACAGCAGACGTTGCCTAATGTGAAGCGTTCAATGGAGGAAAAGCAGCGAAGCCAAAAAAAAAAAAAAAAAGAAATCTCTGCAGCTCAGTGTTGACAAGATCTGCACAATTAAAGCACAGCGTGATTCACTTCATTTGAGCTCTAATGTCTTTGTAATGCTGTGTTGATGTGTTCCTGGCAGGTCAGTAAACAAAGCTTTTAATTGACTCACACCTACTGCTGCAGCACCAGTCCCGGCTGTTCAACAAGTTAGACCGTTTTAAAGAAATACAACAACCGACTCGGTGCAATAACGCCGAGCCGAAGTTCTGAGTGGGAGACGAACACTCGAGAAACGCCTTCGGTTCGGTCACTTTTCCTGCGTGTGCTGGTCACGGAGCAGAGAGGCGCTAAAACGGCGCATTTCTGGGTAGAGTTCGGGAAAGACGCTCCTCGTCCGCTGGCGCGAGCTGGAAGGAATGTTTTTGTTGCTTCAGAAAACACACGAAGAAAGTTCGCCGAGTTTCTTTTTTTTTTCTTTTTCTTTTTCTGTTGAACACAGTTTAAGGCGACAAGTGGAGCCCGGTTCGGCTGCTTCTGCGGTTTGTTTTGGACTCTGTAAGTCCGCCAGAGGAGGAAAAACAAACTTACCTCCGCGCATCCAAGCCAGGAAGGTACCGAGAAAGGCGACCCGACGAAAACCTCTCACGACGCCAAGTTTCCTCTTTCCTCAGCGAACGCAGCCATCGGAGCCGAACCCGGGGACTGACATCCAGCAGTCACGGAGGAGTCGGTGCGCCAGCGGGGGGAGGACGCCCGGACCGAGCGGCTGTTTGTCCGGTGGCCACGGAGCGAAAGGAGGCAGCGGGCGGCTTTCTTTGTTCCTCCGGGCTGCAGGCTGCTCCGTGGATGTTATCACCGTTCATGTGTCCCCGACAGCCGCTGATTGGCTGCACGGCCGGGATCAAGAAAAGGTGACTTCCGTCAAGTTACACGCAATAAGAGCGCGTCTTCCGCCCAGGACGTCCACAGAGAAACACGCTCCTAAACACGCTATTCCGCATCAGGGGGGTTTGTATGCAATCTGTAGCTACGTGATTATATTACAACTTAACAAACGTTGTTATAGAGTGTTTTTGTGCTGTTTATGACGCCGAAATATGTTCTTTCCTTCACCGTGGCTTTATCTCATGCTTTTATTTTGTAGGTATCATCGCTACTGTTTCCGGTAAATTGTGTCTCTTTACAGCGAGGCAGGGTGGAGGCCACTTCATGCCTTACATAGTTTTATACTGAACATAATCACGATCTGTCTGCTGCTTCTGCACTTTATTGGCGTGCACCGACACAGTGACTCCATTCTATATTAAAGTATGCAGGAAAATATAAATAGACAACTTGAAGGCATAAGTAATAAAACCATCACACAGAGCCAGTGTTTGTCTTTAGACTAACCTCTGAAGACCCCAGCTCTGGTTTGATATGCATGTTTAAAATTTCTCTTTGCTATTTAAATAAAAAAATATAAAGAAAATAAAAATATAACTAAATATATCAAAAAAAATCTAAAAATTAAGAAAAATACCAAATAGCACTGGAATAATAATAAAATATATATTCAGAAAAATAACTACTGTGGTAAAATAACCCAAAATGTGAGTCTTAAGAGGTTCATAGAATCGATCCCATTGATTGTATTATACAGGTTATATAAAAGCATGTTTGAAAAAATCTACAGAACATCATTTACACGTCAAGCTGCATCACTTCTTTAAAAAAAAAAAAAAAAGTTTGAGTTGACACGTAGACTTTTTCTTCTCATGAACAAATCAAAGCAACAGAAGTGGATAAACCTGTAATCACATGACTCATAAAATCTGTAATTAATGAAATAAACTGACTTTATCTGTGATTTCTAATAATTAGCCGTGGTTACAAAATGACCCGTGAACACCAGAACCTTCTCAGCTTCGGACTTGTTTGGCTGCGTCTGTCACCAAAGGAATTTAAGAATCCGACTGTGAGACTGAACAAAGGTGGAAACGGACACTGAAAGTGGCAGCAAAATAAAAATCACAGTTTAACCAGGAGGTATAGAACAAGTTAAGAAACCAATTATCAGCCCTGACGGCCGTCCTCCTGCAGTGACATCGAGGCAGAGCAACACAACCCCTCCGGCAACAGATGAAGAATGAAGAATGAAGAATGGCAGAACGTTGGTCCTAAAACGTGTTATTCTCCACGCCGAGGACCGAGTCTGTCATCAGAAAAAAAGTTGGACTTGTGAAGAAAAAAAGCATTGAGTTGGTTCTGTGGGTTCTGTATTTGTGATCCAGTCAATCTAAAGTACCAGCTTTCAATTCTACACAAGATATATATTTATTTTTTTAATTTTTGATTAATAATATCCTGGAGACGATATAATTCTGAGCCTACTTTTGTCTTTTACCTGTGATTAATATGCGCGCTGTATTCTGAGCTTCCCTCATAAATTTAACTCATGTTCGATGCAGATGTAGCTTAAAGCAGGTGTTTAGTAGGAACAGCTGGAGTTAAACCCAAACTAAAGCTTCTTTAAATATACTGGACGCTGTTTTTGCACAAACCTTCATACAACCTGCACCTTAACTGTATATAAGTGTAAATACATTTTCTTTTAGAGGCTGATATTTCATTTTATTTTATTGTACTTTGATATTTATTTATCTGCTACCTATTGTGTATCTTTATATTCTTTATATTTATTTTAATCTTTTTTATATTTCTATCTTTATTCTTAGGTGTGAAACGTGCATGTAAGGAAAAAGTATTTCCCCTCGGGGATAAATAAAGTATTTCTGATTCTGATTCCATCCAGTTCCACCAAAACCGGATCCCAGCGATGACATGAGCGCCCGCCTACAGCACAATGTAAACCGCTGAATCTTATTTAAGGGCAACAAGCAGAATGGCACCCTAACGGACCGCATGCATCAATATTAAATCCCCCTTCAGCGTCCCAGTCCAATTACCTGAATCCCACCTATACCAGTAGCAACAGCAGCTTTAAACAAGAGTGAGCGGGCTCAGTCGCTAATAAAGGCCTGGATGAAATTAGGCTCATTGTGAAAAGTAGACCACCGGCTCCCCGAGCAGCTGGCCTCAAATCAATTCCAAAGAGAAGCAGAGAATTGAAGTTGATGGCTTTAACACTTGCCTGTCAGTCTGAAGAACACAGCTGATTATTCTTCAGTGAGTCATTGTTGGATAGTTCAACATGTTTTTTTTTTTGCTAAACACACTTCAGTACTGAAAGTTAGATGAAGAGATCAGGAGATGCTTAAGTTAACTTGGCGTAGAGGCTGGAAGCAGGAGGGGAGAAATATCTGTATATCTATAGGCTGTCACCCCAGACAGCAAAATGTCTGTTTCTCAGAAAGTTAGAGCGCTGATCTCAGTGAGACAGCTTCGACTGAACATGACTCAGAGCTCCCATGCTGTGTGTGTGCATGCACTGAATTTCTGCTGTTGTGTAAGAGCCAGCCTCGTGCACACCTATTGTCTGTGAATGAGGCGGCGAGGCTTCCCAGCTCTGCCTGCTTTCTCAGAGCTGACTTCAGAGAAAGCTGCCATGGCTGTTCTCACCAGCCTGCGCCGAATCCTCCCCGAGTCCTCCGACAGACACTCGGCGTCAGATGTTTTCATTCTCTGCCTTTCGTTATGTCGTCTCTCCCACCACCTCCTGCATCCACCCGCCTCCCCTTATCTTTCTGCCACCATTCCCCCAGTTGTCTCTATCCGGTCCTCACGTCTTCATCCGGTTCTGAGAGGCTCTTCCTCTCCCTGGCCCGGCGGTGAGCCCGTCATAATTGGATGCTGACAGTCAAGTGGTGCCACCGGATCGCCACAAGGAGTTCTGCTTGTTAGGAAATACAAGAGAGTACTTTGTTCAGACTTCACTTTTCAATCACATACGGAGCGATGCTTCTAAATTCATCCGATCCAATCAGCTGCGGCGTCACCAAGTTGCCTTCCAGTTTGAACACTTGGTCTGATTGTGAGCAGATCAATGCTGCACCCTGGATTTACATTAGCGCCGTTGGCAATGTCAGTCCACCACTTTGGTGCAGACTGAGGGAACTCAATAACTATTTGGATCGATTGCCATGAAACTCGACTCCATTTATATATTCTTGTTGCCCACGGGATGAATCCCGTATTGACTTTAGTGATCCCTTGACCTTTCCACCTCTGACAGGTCAAAGATTTTACTTCATTGGGAAACACATCTACTTCTGCTACTCTTAGCTCCGGCAGTAGTTCATTAACTTCCCCTCTCCATCTCTGAGTCCTTGAGTGAAAAGTCTCAGGAACTATTCTGACATTTTCTGGTCCTCCATCGCGAGGAGGCCATTTCTAATCAGACACTAGTGGACGGGGATCAAGGTGGTGGAAGGTGCTGCAGAGTTGACATGTTTTGGATATAAAGCTGAACGCAACAGTTTTAGAGACTTGATTTGGATTAATGTAAGTAAAGCTTTCAGACTAGAGAGATACTAGAAGCACTGCAAGAAAAAAGGAACCGACTCCTTTAAATCACGGATGTAGATTTACGGTTTCTTTATCTAAAAGACAAAAATCAGGCACCATGAGTAAACAACATAGATTGTTTTTTCAAAATAAAAGTCTTTTGTCTAACTCGTGCTTTCAACAGGACAGAGTTGGGAGAACAAATGCATGTGTTCTAAATATTAAGACAAATGAAACTTTGATCAGTCTCATCTGTGCTCTGAGTTTTAGCAGACGACTCTAAAATGCATTTACTGTCTATGAAAGACGGATGTAGCCACCATGACGTCATCCATCGGCGTGCAGACTAACGTTGTGACTTTGGAATTGGTCCATCACCGTCTTTGTTGTTCAAACTGTATGTGACAATAGATGGGTGGATCAGATTGAGGACATCTCACACGCCCATGCTGTAACACAAGGAAGTGATAAAACTTACACCCGGCGTTATTGTCTATTGTCTCTCTAAACGGAGCCATAATTCACAAATTTAACATCTTGTTGTATTGATGAAGACGTCAGCTAGTGTTTGGGACCATAAACTAGTTGGTAAATTCTTTGCTAAGGAAACAAATCAAGTGAGAGCTAGGACCATGTTCCTGTGTTCTTCTAGACATCCTGGTTTCTGTTTTTGCAACCAGATGAGTCGCCCCCTGCTGGCTGTTAGAAAGAATGCAGTAAACAATTAATAACACATCATTCCTGCATTGGCTTCAGTTATTTACACCCAGAAGCTCCATCCATCTTTTAAGTAGAGGCTATGCTAACATCACCACATTAGCATTAGCATACTGACGTAACCAGAGATGAGGGACTTTAGCGTCAGCACGTTGCAACGTAATCACGCAATTCAGGCAGGACTGGAAGGAAGTGATCACGGTTAGCCTGAATGCTAGTCTTGCAGACAAACCACACATACATTAAATACCCATTTAACATTTACATTTGCATGCTAAAAGAATCCAGATGTAAAGAAGCAGCGTTTATCTGCTTTTAAACGAGTCGAGTCTGTTGTGTTGCGTTAGTCTACATTTACCGGCCGTGTCGTGGTGTCTGTGTCGCCAGCAGTCCTTTGACACGTAACGCTGCAGAAAACCCTGATATCTGCAATTTGGAATAGCGATTTGGAAGCTGACGTGAATGCTTATTCCCACTCATAGGTTTCATAACGCTGAATTACATAACATGAATGTAGCATAAGTACAGTCCAACAGCACAGAGCGCCGCCGCTGCCTTCCTCTCCCATGCAGGTGATTATCGCGGAAGTGAAAGAGTGAATGAAAGCAAGAGGAGATTAGGCTTTAGATCCCACATCTCAAAGAAAAAAAGGAAAACACAACTAAGATGCAGGAAAAAAGCTACATATTAGTTTGGAAGGCTTTGCTGTGCGCCTTAGATCTCAGAACAAATAAGAATTAAGTGCTCGAGAGGCAGATTGAATGCATTTTCTTTTTAATCCATGCACGCAATGTGGCGTGCACAATGCCCCGTGCATGTCAGCCATATGCTGGAGTTGAGGTTTTCCACTTCGACAGCGTGGGCCGCAGCAGATATCTGAGCGAGGATTGTTTGTCTGGATCTGGAACCGAGCTGCTCTTGAATCCGAGCCGCTGACTGCTTCACCCTCGACTACAGCTGCAGAAGACAGACAGCTGTGTGCTGCAGCGCCGCTCTGGCCCGGGTTGAACTTCGTGGGGAAATCGTCTGCAGAAGCCACAGAGAGTCGCTGGACTGTTGGGGTTAGACTGAGGCAACGCAAGAGGCACCAGAGACACAGAGAAGAGATTTAACACCAGAAATATGAAGTTCTGATGCAGGCTAGATCAAGCCACAGTTCATAAATCCTGCTGTAAGACATAAATGACACTTAGAACAATGCTGGTCTGCATAACAGCGTTTGCATTAACCCTCTGATCCCCAAACAGTGGATGACTTTTCATAACATAAAACATAATTATAATGCAACCAATATAAAAAAAACAAAACAAAAATTGGATTTCTTGGACTTCCATCCATCCATCATCTCTACACCTTCATCCTCACCAGGGTCATGGGGGGCGGAGCCTATCCCAGCTGACTCAGGCTGAAGGCAGGTTCACCTGGACAGGTAACCAGTCTATCACAGGGCTACACTTAGAGACAGACAACCAAGCACACTCACATTCACACCTACGGACAATTTACAATCACCAATTAACCTCAGCATGTTTCTGGACTGTGGGAGGAAGCCGGAGAACCCGGAGAGAACCCACGCTGCACGGGGAGAACATGGAGACTCCACGCAGGAAGTGTTCTCACCAGGACGCCAACCGGCGACCTTCTAGCTGTGAGGCAACAATGCTAACCACTGATCCACCTGCAGCCCATTTCCTGGATTTCCTTTACAAAAATGTAAATCCAAGAGGCTTCATCAGGTCTGACTGACTAGTTGGGAGCTCCAGATACTTACATCCTTAAGGAGCCATGAACACCTGAGTTTCGGTTTCAGTTGGGGGTTTGTTGCTCCTCCCCCTGCCTTCGTCTTCAAGGAACTCAAGCAAGTCCAGCTGCTTCGATTAGGAGAACAACCGTGACCTGGATGACTGAGAATCTTCACAGACATCTGGACGTTGTTACTGAAACTGTGAAGCAAAGTAAAGGTGTTTTTTTTTTTGTAATTTTGGCAGCAAATTACATCTTTTAGATCGATATTGGTGCTGAAATGTGGAAAGATTCTTCCCCAGATTGCGTCACACAGCTCACATGGCTTGTGCGTGACCGTCCGTTAATGTGTCCTGGACCTGCGAAAACGCTGCTCATTCACACGTGAAGTCAGATGCTGCCCGGTCAGCAGAAACCGGAGCATGAACGGGGGCTTTGGGCTGCACCAGTGTTCTGTTTTTACCTCAACCGCTCGCAAATATGCATGGAAATGTAAAAAGTGCTGGAGCGGCCCTTTAAGGTCAGACGCACGCCTCGTCTCTCAGCAGGACCTCAGAGACGACGAATCACTTCTGCGGGAGAGAAAATTGGAATGTATGCGCTCGGAAAAGAGGTCAGAGCAAGAAGATGAAAAGCTCGATATATACGTAAAGACCCAAGAAGGACTTTCATCTTTACACGAATCCCAAACACAGATCAGTACCCGGATTCCTCGTTTTTTTTTTTTCTTTTTTTTTTAGGATGAAGTCAGACAACAGAACAGAGCCCAAGGCCTCTCTGAGAGACGGTGGAAATGGAAAACAGCATTTTCCTGACTATTTCTCTGCTCTGCTTTTCCTTCCACTCCAGTTCAGAGGTAAACAAGGTGCCAGTCACAGCGCTCCACCGGCTCCATCAGGTCTTTTTCTTTTTGCTGTGTGTCCCCAATGCTCAATTTGCAAGTGAGGCACAACCAACACCCCCCAAGGCACTTTGTACTATTCCAAGAACACTGGCGTTGCTGGCAGATTGCGGAGCATGTTTTGGGAACGCACTCCTCCCTTTCAGTCTGACACAAAATAAATACATGTGGTGTGTGAGTCAGGCTGGTCCTGGCTGCTGCTGCAGCTAATGTGATGATGTGGTGCCGTTGTCGGGGCCAGCAAATGAGCTGTGAATTAGCTAAGTGTGTTTTTCCAGCGAGGAGCAATGCAATCACGCGGTTGGCATCTTTCTGTCGTCCGTCGTGTCTGGTTCGGTCCGTTTACGTTCCGCTTTAACTGTCACTATTCACATGCGAGTTTCGTGCCAAGTGTTGAGCGCGTCTGAGGTGTAGCAGTTAAAAAAATAAAAAATAAATCTGGTGTTTTTGTTTCCCATCTCTTGGATTAAAGAAGGAGGCAGCAGCAGCAGGCTGTCGTCTCTCAGTATCTGCTCCATTGAGCTGATGGCCTGCTGGAAGAAGCAGCAGCAGATGGGAGCGGAGCAGGACGACAGCGCCACCTGCTGGATGGAAATCCTCCTAAAAATAAAATGAAGTTCAGAGGTCATTTCTCACCAACAAACATTAGACTGATGGTGTCACATCACCTTCATGTGTTCACAGACTGAAGCCGTGGTTTTCTTTCTTTTTCAGGTATTCCTGATTTTATTTATTTTAGAGGAAAAGGTCAAACTAATTTCTCTCATTTTAAAGTTTTCTTTTTATCCAGGAGCCGACACATCAGACTTTTTAGAGGTCTGAAAATGTAAACAAACCCGGTGTTTAACTTTACTGAAGACTTTTAGAGATCAGAAAAGATGAGATGGCTCAGTAGCTGATCTATTTAAAGGATTTTAAAGAGTCGACAATACCCAGTGCTTTACTGAAGATTTTAGAGGTCTTACGAGGTGAAAATACCCAGTATTCCACCGACTCGAAGGATTTCAGAGATCTGAAGGGGCCAAAATACCCAGTATTTAACTTTTTTGAGGGATTTGAGAGGTGAAAATACCCAGTATGCTACTAATTTGAAGAATACTAGAGATGTAAGAGGTGAAAATACCCAGTATTTGACTCGTTTGAAGGATTTTTAAATGTCTAAGGAGGTGAACATACCCAGTATTTTACTCATTTGAAATTTTAAGTGGTCTTAGGAGGTGAAAATATACAGTATTTCACTTGCAACCAGCACCTTTCACAAAGTTTTTTAAATCAGAAGGGATGAAAATACCCAGTATGCTACTAATTTGAAGAATACTAGAGATGTAAGAGGTTAAAATACCAAGTACTTTACTCATTTTAAATGCGTAGTGGTCTTAGTAGGTGAAAATATGCAGTATTTCACCGACTTGAAGGATTTCAGAGATGTGAAGAGATGAAAATACACAGTATTTAACTTTTAAAGAGATTTTAGAGGTGTGAAGAGGTGAAAATACCCAGTATTTGACTTGTTTGCAGGATTTTTAAATGTCTAAGGAGGTGAACATACCCAGTATTTTACTCGTTAAATTTTAAGTGGTCTTAGGAGGTGAAAATATGCAGTATTTCACTTGCAACCAGCACCTTTCAGTTTTTCAGTTTTAATCTGAAGGGATGCTACTCAAATGAAGTCCAGTATTCAACTTGTACCACTACATACATTTATATAAATCAGCACTAAATTGTATTTCAAACACACGACAGGTAAGAAAGAAGTCTGACAGTGACGTATACTTGCACTCCTTCCATTTTATTGACATTGTTTTACAAAAACAGGTATGAGAGAATGCATAGAGCGAGCCGAGTCGGCTCATCAACGAGAACATGGAAAAACACAAAGGGTGTCGGGAAAAGGCAACGATCTGTCTAAAAAGATTTTCTTCTTTTAAAAAAAAAAAACAACACTGTTTGCAGGTATTCATACTCCGACGGGGTCTCGCGCACAAGACACGACAGAAGGACGTACAAGTCTCATTTATGCAAGCGCACACACACGACACACTCGCACACACACACACACACACACACACACACAAACACACACACTCACTGGCACACGATGCAAACGTGTGGGTGCAACAGAAGAACGACGGGATGCAGGAGGGAACGCATCAACAGCTGAAACCCATAGACGTGGAGAGATGCATAGAGATGTACAGGTACGTTTTCCTCCCTCCGTGTGATTGGCTGCCACCTCCACACTCGGGCGGTACCGAGGTGGTACCGAGGTGGTACCGAGGTGGCAGCAGAAATCGGACTGATTCAAGACAAATGAAACTGAAACACTCAGACGCCACTAAAGGTAAAGAGAGAAGATTTGTTTATCCTTTTTTTTATTTGAGTGAAATGACCCTTTAAGCCAGCGCCGTGATACACAACCGTCCAATCAGGGGTTCTCCGTGGACTCACTCCATCAACGGCGTGCGTTGGCGGCGCTGTGAGCGAGCATCACGACGTCTCTAATGCCGCGAGACTAACCGAATGCATCCTGGATGTGTGCTGAATGTGCGTTCACACCGAGAACCGCATCAATAAGTTTAGTCGAGAGAAGCGTCTGAGCCACGCGCTGAAGCTGGTTTCTGTCATTCAGAGCACAACGGCGCCCACAAAGGCAGCACGTTACGCCACAAATGACCCGCCGCATTCAGCACGTGCTCAGCAGTTAGGTGTTTGGATAAGTTAGAATACAGCGGAGGACAAGAGCCCAAGATGAGACTGTGTGTTAGCATCGTGGGCTAAAGCCTGTTAAAGTCTGTGATGGAGATGCACACATTGTGAGCAGGCGAGGTCCACGTGTGACAACAGGAGCTACGTCAGGATAAATAAGGTCACAGCGAAACACCGTTTTTGTCGTTTGTACTGTTTGAAACATGACCTAAAATGCTAAAAGAGCAAAGCACCGTTCCATCCACATGCATAAAACACTGACCGGGAAGTTAAAAACAAACAAACTTTCAACTGGTTGAAATGCAGCGATTGTGTTTTCTGTCACAACAACAACTCAACAAGGGGAAGGAATCAAGAATTTGCTTTTCTTTTTTTTTTTTTTTCCTTTTCTGACTGGTCTGCATTTAATTACTGTGCGTTCATGACGAGCGTGCCCGCGGCCACTTCCTCCACACGCTGGCTAAACTGTACAACGAGTCCTCCAGTGTAAACTCAAGAGGATTGTCCTCGCTCGCAAAACAAGCCGGGAGTCTCCAACCGAGGAAATAGAATAAGAAATGAGATGAGCAGTGTAGAGAAAGAAAAGTGCGATAAGAACAACGCCGTTTACTTCTGACAGCTAACCGGGAAATCCTCTCACTGGATGTTAGCGTGTTGTCAAAACGGGGCTGACAAATGCAATCATGTTACGTTGGTATTTCATTTATATATATATATATAAATCTATTTATATATTTATCAATGTCACTATTTGTTAAAACATGTTAATTATATTTATTTGTACTTCACAGCCTGGGTAAGTGTCGTCTTCCTTCAGTAAGCTCGTGTATTTACATTCCAGTAGTTAGAATGGTTCTGGTTCAGTTTGGTGACTTCCTACCTTCCGTCCAACCGCAGTGACGACACACACGGTCAACACGGACACGTCCGAGTTCAGAGGCGGGTGTCATGACCTCGCTGGCAACAAGCACTCATGTAGGTATTTAGTGTAAAGGGCTGTAGATGAGGACATCACAGCCAGAGTTAGGGATGGTGTCCATGATCCTGATATGTAAAACGCTCACTAAGGGCGACCGGACCAGTGTACGACTTCCCACTTCTACTCTTGGTTGTGACGGGTCAGCCAGAGCTCCTCCTACAGCTCCTGTGCATCTCAAGTCTACTTTGCATTTTCACGCAAGGCACGTCTACCGTTCGCCTCCCTCCCCGCTCTGCTTATTCCACCTCAACAAGCCTCCAGCACTGATTCCTCCTTGTTCTCGCTGACTTTAGAACCTTTGTCATATACTGAGATGATGCGTGGCAGCTGGCGTCTTTATATTCTGGGCCTCTCGCGGTACTCTGAGGGATGCAGGGAACACTGCGTGTTTTAAAAACTGATCATCAGTATTAGAACAAAGCCTACTGCTGAAGAGGGTCCTATATCCACTAGGCATTAAGGAGTGGGATCGCTGCACTTCTCTTCGTTATTAGTAATGTTAGAGGCAGAATATAGTCTAAGTCAGGTTCTTTCTTCAGCGCTCTGAATCTGAGTTTGCACAAGCAACGTATATATCCGAAGGGAACAGGGGATGGAATAAAAATGAAAATAGGGCAACCGTTTCTTTGCCACTGCTAAACCGAGATCCCCACATCAATGCGAGGATCTCTGTGACCCTCCGCCTTGTGCCATACCCTTTGGTTATAAAACAAAACTCCCAACTTTTTTTCCTAACAACCGCTTGTGTCAGTGAGACAAAGGTCGAGGTGCCGTCTCCGTCCAAGCAGGTTGTTAGCTGTGCTAGCTGGTGTGCAGGTGCTCGCTTCTCTTCATCTCCAAACAGGGGCAGGGTTACATAGACTGTCTAAGAGGGGGAAGACTTTAACCATTCAGGAGGTAGACCACCAACTCGTAGGTGCACATCATGATGGCGGTGTTGGGGATCTGGCGTACCAGGTGGGTGGTGAGG
Organism: Stegastes partitus; assembly: GCF_000690725.1. NCBI lineage: Eukaryota > Metazoa > Chordata > Actinopteri > Pomacentridae > Stegastes > Stegastes partitus. Next base: position 84,878 of record NW_007579000.1, read on the forward strand.
CCGCGGTACAGGGCGCGGTAGCCCTCCTCTTTGGGCACTGTTGTTAGAGTCTGGAAAAAGGAGCGGTACTTGGTGCCCTCTTCACGTAGCCTGGTACGAATCACTTCTGCAAAGTCAAGAGGACGAGCGGGGTTAAAGAAAAGTAACCAAACGCATCTCACAAGACGAGCTAGCTGCTGATAAAAGCTCTTACCATGAGGATAAGCAATAGTTGTGGCACAAGTCTTGGAGGTGGCAGCAGCAAGCATCATCCCCACAAAGTCTGAAGCATCTTTCGATGTCTCCTCTTCCTCGTCCATGTTCTGTGTTGCCTTGGCCTCCAAGAGGCGCCGTTTAATGTTCTCATAGATCACAAAGTGGATCACAGTCTCTGAGATACCGGCGTAAGACGCTGACATTCCCCTGTAGAAGCCTCGCAAGCCGTCTGCCTGATACACCCGCCGCACACACTCAAACGCACTCATCCGTCGCTCACCTCGATTCCTGAGAAGAGACGAAATAAACACATTACAACCTGCATACATGCATACAAAGCGTGATCAGCTTCATTTGGTCTACTCTGATTTTAGGTTTCTTCTTTTATCAGACTGAGTATGTTTTAGATAGGAGCTGAAAGAAACAACCACATCATGGACTGAGACAAGGCAAAGATCATCGGATCAGAGAAGAACAAATTTTAGCGTTGGATCAAGGAGGCCATAGAAATCTGGAGGCGAGCCAAAGACACCATGAGCCGTGATGAGGGGGCATTTATGCTGCCCCACACATGGGACGCTCTCCTGCAGAGACCACCAGGCGGCAGGAGGCGTGGCCCGGCGGGCAAATCTGACAGATCGCCAGACGGGTCACACCTCCTCCAGAAACCAGCAGCTGATGAAGACACGTCACTCAGACGTCAGTGACGTTTCTGAGGAAGACTGAAGTGACAGTCGAAACGTCAAGGTAAGAACAGCTCCTATCTAAAAAATACTCATCGTCTGATAAAAAAAGAAACCTGATGTACAGCATGCAGCATTCTCCAACAGTTCAGATAAGAAATCCCCCAAAAACCATGTAAGGTGGAAAGAAATTGAAGAAATTTCACGGAGAGCAACTGAGGAGGCATCGTGTCTCTGGGATGTAACAGAAGTTGTTCAGTTCACAGCGTGGACACAGATTACATCCATAAACAAAATACAAGTACGATCCAGTGGAGTCATAGATCTGACCTATAAGAACTCCTTACAAGTAAAACTTTAACTTTTATCCAACGAACATTAAATGATCACAACAAAGATATTTCTTTACAGAATAAAAACTTAACGTCACGCACGCTCATGCACAGACAAACTCCTCGACAACTAATGGACTGATTGATAAAAAGGCGTTAGCCTGAGTTAATAACGTAACTAACAAACATCAGTCAGTGCTTCCTGTTTGTGTTTGGTGCTGTTGTCGTTGTGGACGTGTAGAGGACAGCGAGCCCCGAAGGACAAAACCACCAAACAGGAAAAGCAAGAAGCTTGTGTAGAGCCAAAAAATCTGACGTTTATTTCCGACATCTGACATGATTTAGTGATTAGAAATAACTGAACAATCTCAGCAAAAATGACTTCAGTTAATGTTTGTCTTAAGCTTTTTATTGTCAGATCTGTGGGTGGACCGTAGCTGTAGCGGCGTGGCTGTCTGCCGCTAGGAGCCATAAAACTTCAAATCATGTAAACAGAAAAAAAGGCCAAGCGTTAGTCATGGACGTTCTAGTCGGACCGCACCCTGGCAGCAGAGAGGTCCAACACACAGGTGTGAAAGCGTCTCTCACAGCTTCAGACAATAGCAGCAATGTTTCTGGTGTGACGTTCTCCTGTGTGGCGGCAGCATCCACGTTAAAGCTAAACGAACATATCAAACGTTAGCTGAGGTTTAAGCAGCTCATAGCGCAGTGTCATGTTTACCTCGCGTCCAGCTGCAGGCGAGTCTTTATGAGCCATATCGGATTGGTTGCTGTGATGGCTGTAAAACCTGAGGAGGGGAAGAAAAAAAGAAACGACGGATTACACATCCAGCGTGTAAACGTCACGCCAACATCCAGGTAATGTGTAAATGATCTGTGAGCTGCACTCATGTTGGTAATGGAACAAACAAAGTGAACATGTTGAAATAAAAGCAGCTTAGAGACGGAGGACGAGCCCCTTCACAGACTATCGTGTGTCATGAAAACTGTATGTTGTGATAACAGCTGGAATAAAACAAAAAAATAAATAAAAAAAGAAAGGCTCTATTTTACCCAAACACTTATGTGAGAAGGGAGTAGAGGATGGGAGAGAGAAAGAACCAGATAAGATAAGAAGAAGCACAGATCTGTGGTGAGTACTCACGCAGACCCAAGTAACTCCTCACAGATGCAGCTAGAGACCCCTGGTGGTGCGGGGGTCTCATGCCCTTGCGAGAGGAGAGCTACGGTAGAGTAAAAGCCTAAAACAGACACAGGCTCGTGTGTAGCAAAATGACCGGCATGCAACCATTTCACTTCCCATTCCCAGCATTATCCCACAGGAGTTAAGCCCAGCATCATCCACAACCTCACACACACACACACACACACACACACACCCACACAGCAGATGAGCACTTGTTGAATTAAAATAAACCCTTAAGACTTAAGAAAATAACCATAAACTGCCGTGTAGTCAGGTAAAGGTGACGACTGATGAGCTTCAAATCCTGGTTTGAACACCTTGCAAATTACAGCCTGACCAATAACAGTAATCCTGGGTGGAAAAGTGGAAGTAATTGAGTATTTTAGTAACTAAGTACAGAACAATTCTGAGACACTTCCACTTCATGCTACTACATCCTTTTGCTTTTCTATATTGCACTTTGTTTAACCTTTTAATTTAATGGCTATAGTTGTGTTGTTGGACTTCAGGTTGTCGACTCGTCCACTATGTTGGGTTCTACTATATAAAAGTCTGCTACGTTTCTGCTGAATAAAAAAAACGTCTGCGCCACATTTGAGGCCATGGACTCCACAGCGCTGCTATTTTTAGATAAGTACACTTTGTAATTGGCGTATCTCTGCACAATGCTGAAATGAAACTTTATGAATCGGTCCACGTGTACGGCCGGGCTCACGCTACAGGAGTGTAGGGAAAACTTCACGGATTTTCCACTTTTTCTAATCTCACGCACACCTCATCACTACAAGACTGGAAAATAATGTTGCGCAACGGGCGTAACTTTAGGGTTATTGTGCCGGAGGGAGCAGCGCAGCACCTCAAGTGATCTGTGAAAGGGAAGCAGATGGAAACAAAACGGAGACGATGGAGCAACCGTCTATCTATGGCGGGATCCGAAGACGGGCTCTGTTTGGTATAACTTTGTCCTTGTGATCACTTGAGGTCCACACTGATATCTAGTAAAATAATCTACCACCAATAATGCTTTTTGCACCACTTTTTTAACTATAACAACATTTGGGATGACAAAAAAATGGTAATTTGTGGCACAGATCAAGCAAAATTTGTCACACAGAAGCCATGTGAGTAAAACTAGGCCTAAACTATATTGGCTCTAAAATTAACCTCCACTCTCGCTAATGTTAGCTAGCCATTAGCCGTGACAGACGACAGCCCTAAACACGGCGTCTCGTCACCTGTCACTTCAGCTCTAGCGTGGCTTGCCACTGGAGGGGAGATGTGCTGACAAACGCTGACCTTCACCGGCTTGTTGAAAGGTCTAAGTCACGGTGTGCTAGACGTGGCGCTGCTGTGGATCCGCCACACTCACCCATTTACACGCCGATGACGCTCGCGGTAGCTCTCTGACTGACTGACTGACCTACATTGTGCTGGTTTCTAACAGAGACACAGAAGATCAGATAACCTACCCCTGACATACGAAGCATCAGAGAATAACAGAACGGTATTTAAATCTGACCTCAACACATTGTTTTTTTTAATTAAGCTGCTCTGAGACAGCAAATCTGGGGAAAAGGTTAAAAAAACAAACAGGATAAGCTTGTTTTTGAATAAACAGGGTCCTGGGGAGTGTGCAGATCGTCATCAAACTCTGCTGCACTTAAATCCTACGAGTCTAACACAACACAAACTAGTTCTGCCACCCCGTGTTCTCGGGCTGACAGCGGCGACACAACACCCACTTTACTGAAGCCTGCTGCTAAATGTAGCGCCACCATTTGTCAAAGCTTACCAGCACTGAACCAGACAAGGTCCATTTGCTCAGAACTCCTGACAAGAAAGCTGGAAACATTCACCAGGTTATTTGGAATTAAAAAAGAAAAAAAAGAAGCAGTGCATGGTGGTGCATGGCGCTCTGCTACCTCAGATATATCATTACCTGCCGTTCCGGCCGACACCATGTGCACCTGCGTGGAGTCGGGTTCCATCACGCTGTTCAGTTTCTCTTTGGCAGTGGAGTAAGCAGCAAAGTAGATCGCTCTGCGGGAAACAAAGGACAAGAAGGGTCAGTGTTTGGGACGGCGGGATGAGGCCGAACAAGTAACACACACCATGTTTTCTTTTTGTGTTTCAGTGTGCACCTAATTAGTCTCTGCCACTGCCTCCAGTAGCAATGCAGCTTATCAATTAGACTGCATTAGCGAGTGGAGCTGCCCCCATGTCAGGCTCAGTTTAATGAGCTTTAAAGATTCATGAGGTGCAAAGCCAAGAGCAGAACGAATATTCTCTGCAAATGAGCTTTTCAGCGGGAAACGTGCGTGCTTTGGTTTATTTTTTGAAATAATCTTTACTTGTTTTGACAAATTAAAACGCTCGTAATCATTAGGTTCACACTAACGTCTAAATACAAGTCCTGCTTTCCCTTTTTTTGCCCCCTTAGCACTGTGTGGTGTGCAGTCTGGCTCATTCGTTAAACTGTTTGTCAAATTTGCTTAGTCAGACTGCTAATGATGCTTGAAACTCATCACTCGTCACCAAGACAGTGTTTGTGCACTCGTTTTGAAACCAGCTCGGGAGGCCTTTTGCTCTCCTCCGCTGCTGCTGCATCAGCATTCATTCACGTAAGATGCTAACAAAACACTCCACGTGTGCTTAGCGCCGGCACCTGTTTCCTGCAGGTTGAAGCGTTTCCCGCTGCCATTAGCCGCCACTTTGCTCCTCTCATTATCACCGAGAGCTGGTAATCACAGTGACACTAGAATATTTCCTAGACACAGACCCAATGTGGTTTTCAAAACGCTGCTGCTGCTGTTTTTTGCCAGGTTTCCAAAGACAACCGTCACCACGCAGCGAGCGGTGCTGCCGAGAAAGCCACGAGGATGAATGGCACCTTAACGACCACGAACCCCGAGTGTTTCGTCGTCACCAAGTAACCTCAAGGAATCCTGTCGCGGTTGCGTAACACCGCTGTCGGTCACAGCCACACATACAGGACAGAAACTCCACATAGAAACTGTTGACTTGTTCAAACTGTGCCTTTAAATGACGCATGAAGCTGACATTTTGTAGACACGCATTTATCACACCTTCAAATCCGTCCATTAGATTGAGGAGCTCCAGATTAAGAGCCAATGATCAGAGCCTCGATTAGGGAGTAAAAGGTGGAACCAGACTTTTTAAAATCTGTCTTCTGTCATGAATGTGTCCAGGACTGCCTGCCCCAGAAAAATCTGTCCAAGGGTGGAGTGTTTCACGCAACAAGAAAGGAAGCTCAG
>NW_007579000.1:90934-103717 GCF_000690725.1 Stegastes partitus
CATAGAGCAGAACTTTTTGGAATAATGATAGATTTAATGATAGATGAACTGAGTTGTTTAGTAACCGCAGACATGTTTGGCAGCTTTTCAGGAGAAGAACTTCATGGTGGAGACGTTTGGGTTCGCCTCACCGCACAGGGTCTGGGCAGCTCGCAGTCACTGACTCAACTGTGAAAGAGTGCTTGAAGATAATACGAGGCCGTCTGTGTCAAAGGTAAAGCTGAAACTGACGTGTAAGAGGATAATCATCGCAAGTACACAGCAAATCCACCAAGGGTTGGTTAATAAAGAAAAAATGGAGGGTTATGGAATGGTTGAGCGAAGGAAAACTGCCCACGGAAATGTTGGGAATTTAGGGTTAAAATTTTGGAACGTCCCGTCAGAGACTGATGGGTATTGGTGCAGACAAGAAGTTATTTCTGTTAAAGACGTTTTCACAGAACAATATCACATCTATAATATTTCCTTGTGGTGTTTTCAAGTAGACCATATTTATTTGCAGAGGTTTCAGCACAGAAGCTCAAAAGTTCACTCGTGCAAATATGTTCAAAAAGCCAACAATGTCCACTCATTTTCACCTATTCACTCTTTTTTATTAATATATATATATATATTGCTGTACCGCAAAACAGTCGATGTCTCTGAATCCATGAACTACCGCTGAATGATAAGCGTTAATATTAAAGAAGCGTTTCACACAGATTAGAAACGTTCGGTATCAGGTAGGGCCGGGCCATGTCATACCGTGCAGGGTAATACCGCTGTAATGTTAGGGAATGACATGAAATTGAAATGTTGCGATAAAATTTGCAGTGCCGTTGTTTTCGTCCGGTCCAGTGCACATGGAGCGAGAAGAAGCATGGCGGCGACCGAGGAGGAGGGCGGATGCATCGATCGACACCGTAGGGCTGGACCCGGTTATAAGAATATTTGGTCGTTATGGTGGTGTCCACATAGCAATGTTGAGATCCAAATATTCGCCCACCGCCACCACCCGATGGTGGAAACAGAGCTGTGACCGCGATCCTCAACTGGCATCAGCAGCCAAGTCCTGCCTGTGCGTCCCGCCCACTTCCACCCCGTCGGTCCGAATTGTCACCCGCCGCTATTCAACCACCCCCCAACTGACGTGACGGTGAGACCAAAGAAACTGGCTGCAAAGTTTAAGGTTGCACAGCAGCTCAGCGTAGTATCCACAGATGTAAAGTAGAGTCGTTATGCTCAGGATGTGTCGGCCCATTTCCATTTGCCTTTTGATTAAACTAATTGTCAGCAAGCGATTAACAACTTATGCACGATTGATTTTGGTGTAATACACCTTTAATGCAGCTGATTGATGAATGGAAGAGAAACTGTTGTTTTTATTTCCTTGCAACAATACACTCGTGCAGTTTTGAAGTATTTTGTCTGGCGTCAATTATATTGTCAGTTACATCGTTATTGCACATTTTCTCATTTATATCGTGATAAATATTTTTGGCCACATCACCCTGTCCTAGCATCAAGTCACACTCCAGCGTTGACTTTAGATATTGACGTAGACAGCAGCTTCTCTGTGCAACTGTTAAAAAACAACAAACTTAAAAGATCATTTAAAAAAAAAAAAAAAATATCTGTTTAATATTAGATAATCAATATCAGCAGTCCAACCATCATCAGACTTTTAAAAATCTGTCTGTCTAAAAGTGACTGTGCGTATCCACGGGGCTGTAGAACTGCTGCGTACATGTTTCAGCTCAATTTCACATTGTGACATTTAAAGATCATTTAAAGGTCATTTGAAGGTCTGCCGTGTCATTTAGTCCAGCGGCCACTGCAACTGCTTTTTTCTAAATATCTGTTAGTTTTCCTGAAACTATCTGAGCAGCCGCTGGTTTGGTTAGTTTACTGAGCAGCGGTGGGGAGGCGGGTTGGAACACCACGTGGAAAAACTACCGCGAGCACCAGATGTCAACATGCTGATATTTGATAGTTCACATGCAGTAACTGTAGACATGTTAGCTAAATGTTTGCATTCGCCGCTAAGTGCAGCTGAAGTTGTTTAGGGGCAGCGTGGAGGAAGCCAAGACCGACTCTGTAAATGCTGCCACTGGCTAAAGGCTGAACCACACAGCCTGTCTTTGTTTTCACTTGATTGACAATGTTGGTTTCAAGCATGTAATAAGGATTACGCCCTCGCAGAGCTGCAGGCGTAACTGCAGACTTTTTGTCTTGTTTGTGCCACTTTGACTCATTACTGGAGGATCGCCAATCTTGTCTCTGGTCTGGCTCGGCTGTCACACCGTTAATGATCGAAAAATACTGGAAAAATAATCAAAATAACAACAACAGCAGCTGGATGTTCGGTTGTTTGCTTGAAAACTGACAAATAATTAATAATATTTTCAGTTTAAATAAATATCCAACCAGTCAGCTCCTAGCTAGAAACTGTCTTTTGTCGAGGACACACACATTGTGAAGAACACGACGGCTGCAGTAGACTTACCTGGAAGGTGCCACGCCCACTAAGTTGGGCCCCAAACCCCTGAAGAGAGATCGAGGTCCTTCTTTCTCCAATATCAATCTGAACACAAAACACACAGAGAAACATGACTCTTCCACGACAAGGTTATGCTTCTTGCTAATGGATGCACAGTTTCCTACGAATGTTGTTCAGTCTATGGTCATGTTGGCAGGAACTCATCTGAGTTTTTTTAAATCCAAAATAACAGCAAAATACCTAAAGCTAATGGCCCCAATTAATTTTGGGTTGTGATATCGCACCACCATCAAGTCAAAGCTTTAAAGTCTGTACAAACATCAGGACAACCTTTAGCCTACATTCAAAGCCTTAAAACCAGCAGGGGATCTAAGAATAGAAAAACTGTCCGACGACACTCTTGGATTGTTGGTGTAATGAACACTTCAGGGTCCAGAGACACACAACAAAACACACACACACAGACGCATCAGTCAGTTTCCACAGAATACAGACTCATTGTCCAGCTTAACAGATGGCAGCGTGTCGAGCTGCACAACTTTTTCATAGCAGCATTGATTGAACCTGTGGCCTGGACAGCACAACATGAATGCATTCGCTCACAAGAAGTGTTTCTGTCTTAGTCATGTGTCATAAATACTGGTGTGGCGTTACTGCCTTAGTGAGCTGCAGGGTGCAAAAAACTGGCCAGATAACCGTGCTGATATTTCTCAGCCAGCCTCAGTGACCACACCCTGTCACCCACTGTCTGCAGCCCATCAGCAATACCTGCATTCAACAGGAGCTGAATCAGTCAGGGGATCCACTGCTTGCCCACAGGGGAAGGTTGTAGCTGCTACAGCGGCTGGCAGCACATGATTTAGTTCAGTGAATTTGAAAGGTGGCATGTTGCCATCAAACATTTTTGTTTTTTTCCAGAGGCTCAGAGCAGCCCTGACCTCTTTGGAAAAAAACATGTCCATTCTCTTCATTGTGGAGTGGATCTAATTTCCCTCAACATCGCAACTGGCAATCTACCCTGATCTAAGTGGTACTTGAGTACGTCGACATGAAACAGAAATAGGCCTGCAATTACAGACACACTGAGTCATGATAGATCGCAAATTTATGAAAATCCTGCTGAACAAAGAAATAATAAAAGCGGGATTTGTTGAGAAATTTCCTGTTTGGCTAAAGACGTGTGCTCCTGCAGCTAGTTTTGCCAAAGGGTGAGGTTGCGGAGCAGCGTTTCAGGGAGGGGTTGGCCATGCCAGGGGGGCTTCGGCCGGATTGCACAACAGCAACAGCAGGCTGCCTGTTGAGGAAAGAACCGCGACTCTGCAGCCAGACCTCTCCGGCTGAGCAGGCTCTGCTCTTTTCCCGTTACAGCTTGAATAATTACTTTCAGGGCAGTATTACGTACGATGCAGTCAAAATACACAAAAGTTGTTGAGTACATACTTGAGACAGTGCAGGGGGCCCGGCGGGGACATGCGGGCCACGCTGGCCCCGTTGACAGTACTGAGCTGAACCTCAGACACATAGAGGGTGATGGAGGACGACTGCAGACGGGTCTTCACTACTTCCAGCGGACAAGTCAATATGGCTCCTACCGTGCCCCCACATCTGGCACAAAGACAGGGGAGGGGGAAAAAAAAGTGGAAGTGAGATAGCAAACAATGTCCGTGTTCCAGCTGACAAAACAAGACAAGCTGTGAATTCCTTATTTTCATTCGCAAAAGGTGTGCAAAGCGTTGCATAAACGAATTAACCAGTGACGTGGTTTATGGAATCCTGAAGATTCCTGGCATGCAGACAAGAAAAAGCGCAGTGTGGGAACAGAGAGCCAGTCAGGAATGTTTTGTGTTTCTTGTGGACAGCAAGCTTCTGTCCACTGCCACACCATTTCCATGTTTGCATTTTCATATGGCAGCTTCTATGCTTCTGTTTTTTCGCAGCCTTGAGAGTCGGGCCAGGGAGCCTCTCATTCCTTGTAGGCTGCACAGGTAATCAACAATTTCTCTACAACTCCAGCAGGCTGTTATAAAACTTTTAGCAGTACTTTTTCAATCTTTAAAGACTCTCTTGATGAAACATTATTTCGTCTTATTCTGGGAAAACAGGTTTGTGACATGATCCCTACGTTACGAACCAGCGTCTAAATCAAAACAAACATGGCAGCCAGTCAGCTACCTGGATAGGAAACAAGGCAGTAAACTGGTCAACGTTTTTATTTTTATCAAAATCAAATATTATTATGTACAACTTTGGGAATGTCACCATTTAATCTGGGCTATTTCTCTCCTACATGTGCCGTAGGAATGTCCCATGGTGCTGCGTTTTCACAAAGACGTACTAAAACCCTTGAAGACTGACTCAAACAAGCACTAGCGCGGTTCCCAAAACTGTGCCACCAGGGTTAACGAAAGAGTTTGGGCTGAAATGAACACATTTTATTGTACGATTGAAGCCTATTTTACATAATAAAACTGGATAGAAAGTGGATTACACTCTTGACAGACACTATTTTTTAGCTTCCATTCAGAATGCAGCTATCAGTTTGTTAATTAATTTTATTTGTGTTCATGTACAATACTTTAAAAAAGGATTTTTTATTATTATGGACTGAATAGCTTTTCACCTGGATGGTTAGCGGAGGCATTGAGGACTCTCCGATCAGTTTAAGTGCATTCAAACAACCTCGGATTTTCAATCGTGTAGAGAAACTGATGAACGCTTCAAATTAGCTTACGACTAGTTTAGATAACTTACAGAAGTCACCTGCTCAGGTGTGAAGTGTAAACAAGACCGTTACAGAGAGGGCACCAAAACGTTATCAGTATAAATAAACTGAACCTAACGGAGCCGTGCTGGGCCGGGCCGGGCCGGGCTAGAGGGGATCAAAAGCAAGAGTGACAGCAGTTATCTATAGTTGGAGTTAATTTTCAATCAGGACCAAAGCATAGAGAGAGAAAGTCCTGTCAACACAGTTTCTGGCAGCGGTACAATAATGTGGGACAGGCTGCTACTGTACACACCACAGAGAAAGGAGGACACTGGAGTAGCAAGCATGGGAGGCATCTTACCTTGATGGCACCTTGATATGGGAAAAAATCTAATATTCTTAAATAGTACTGAACACGCTTTAGCCTATAAAATTAAAGGTATTCTTAATTTTCCCTCTGTGGGTGCAGACACACGTTTATTTATATTAAAAGGAAATGATTACTCATTACCTGCAAACACACTGCCTGGGGTGAGATGACTGTAAAGAATTTACAATGCATCTGTGAACACATCCAAATGCTGATTCACCCATTTTCTAAGGTCGTGTGAACTGTCTAATGAAAGGAAACGTGGAAGCCTTTCTGTTACAGTTAAAGTGAGATCTGCACCACAGTTCTGGTGCCTCGCGGTGCATGCTGAGGCTCGTCTCCGGTTCCTTCACGCTGTTCTCAGAGTGACCTTTAGTGGCACTCTGCCCACGTTTGTTTTGATATGACACCGACACACTGGTCGGCTCCTTGAAACCAATACTACACTATATATACATATAGCTAAGGTCTATTTACTAAAGATGTAACATCCCGTTTCTGTTTGCAGCTAACACGCGTTCACAAACCAGCCATTTCATTCATACATTGAAATGTCATTGAAATGTCAACTCCTCCGGCTGCACGCTCGTGGACGTTAGATTGGTTAGCCGACATGTGGCACACCGAGGCAAATCTTCAGGTTTCCATTATGACACTAACTTAACACCAACTGCACACACACAAAAAAAAAAAACAATACAAATATCACAATAACAGTAGCTCTACCCGGCTAGCAACGGCGGTTAGCCCTGCGCGTGTAGCTAGCTAGCTCCTGTGACATAGAAAAAAAAATGTACTCACCCCCCTGCAAACAGATGAACTAAGGTGTCTCTTTGACTCATTGTGGATCATATTCGGGAAACGTCCACGGGGCAGCACACGGGGACAACGGGGAGACAGGGGGTAGGGGGGGAGAACAACGACCCCGACGTTGCGAGCAAATGATAGTCGGTGCGTCTGTGTTGTGGTGGAGGTCAGCTGCGTGCTGGAAAACGAGGGTATGTAACAGCTAACTCGGCTAGCTCGCGTTAGCCGCCGAAGCTAACGGGCTGTGCGGCGGCGGCGGAGACGGTGGATGTCAGAGCGGCAGGTCGGCGTCTCCTCCTTCGGGAACGGGATAACGCGTCGGCATAGCGTGCGTGCGTTTAATGTTGGCGAGTAATTCCAGTCTTGTAGTAAAGAGGAGCGACTCGACACGGCCTCCCTGTGGCTGACGTGCTCTGCCCCTCTCAAGGCTCTGCGGGTCAATGTTTATCGTCGAATGGGAAGCCGCAAAACAGAGGCGCTGATTGGCGGAGCAGCCCCCCGTCACCGCTGCTTCACGTGATGGGACTTTTATTCAATATTTTTGACTGAGAATGAGCTTAACTGATGCAACACCGAGGAGACATGTGACCGGCTTATTTACTTTCGTTTGGGTAGGTTATACAAGAAAATGACTCATTAGCAATCACGCACTATAAGCTATTAGCAGCTAACGTGGGAACTTATTTACAACTGCAGACGCCATTTTCACATCATTTATCGTGTTTCTGACGAACTAACCGAGCCCTCGTTTTTAAAAGCACTGTCGCCCGAACAGGGACTTGAACCCTGGACCCTCAGATTAAAAGTCTGATGCTCTACCGACTGAGCTATCCGGGCTCTGGCGTTACCGTAATGACGGTAATATTTTGATTAATCCGCTGTGGTGCATGGTGGACGATGTGATGCGAGAAATTATGTGGAAAAAATCACCTTTGATGAAAATTAATTGCACAAAAGCACACTTACAGTTGGAGGTGTCACGTCTGCAGAAGAGTTAACATGACACCTAAAACTGCAAAACAAGCCTGATTTTGTATTTTATTTTCTGTTTTTGAAAATTCAAATGAGAGCTTTTTAGGGGAAAGTGGTTATTAGCTCGCAGGGTTTTGTAATCCTGAGGCTGACCGCTGACAGAAACATGTAGTTTGTTAGCATCTAGTGGGGGTCAAACATACAGCTACTATGAGGTCAGGGCCGCTGCCAATTAGTACGTGGGATCTGACTTAATTTCCTCGAAATTGTTTTTTTTATTTATTGGCAAAATAAGTTAAAGTTTAAAGAATACGTTTTTAATGATTTTCTCCTTCTCCATCAGAAAAAGTCTGAATTATAAGTTTAATGTCCAAATATTTAAAAGTCTGCACTCGGTGAAGTTAGAATTCTGAGGATGGGGAGGTTTCCTTTTTTCACCCAAAAGTCCGAATTCAGTGGTTAGCACCGTCGCCTCACAGACAGAAGGTCGCCGGTTCGTGTCCCGGTGAGGACACCCGGGATCATTCTGCATGGAGTTGTGCAGCGTGGGTTCTCTCCGGGTTCTCCGGCTTCCTCCCACAGTCCAGAAACATGCTGAGGTTAATTGGTGATTCTAAATTGTCCGAGAGTGTGCTTGTTTGTCTCTGTGTGTAGCCATGTGGCAGACTGGTGAAGTCCAAATTTTGGAGAAAAAAAAGTATCCAGAGTTTGAAGTCAGAATTTAAAATTCTGCCTTTTAATTCTGAATTTTAAGGGGGAAAATAAAAGCATGATTCTGAAAAATGTATGACCATAATTCACTGCAGCACCATGCATTCTTCATTTCAGTCCATTTAAATCACAGTATAAGAAAATAAAATCAAAATTTCCACCTTAAATTCTGTCAGAATTCTGATTAAAAAGTCAGAACTCAAAGTTTTTTACACTGCAGTGGCCCTAATCCTCCTCCATAGTGGACATTCTTTAGTTTACAGTAATCCTGTCAGATAGGCCCTGGATAGCCTTTTTAGTTTTCCATATGTCAGACCAGATCCTCTTTAGACCATGATGCACTGCAGTAAGGAAGGTTCATCTTCTGGCAGGGATTCCTCAGTAGAAGCTGAGCAGAACATGCAATCAGCATTCCAGCTGTTTAATTTTCACCTCATCATCACGCCTACTGCTACAGGAAATACTCGTTTGTGTATATCACATGAGGTGCTCGTAGTATTGCCTGCTGCACTGGAACTCAGTGGTAATGCAAGCAGCTATGTTGTTATGTAACTGCACTGGGCTGAATCTTAAAGTTTTCATAAGAAAGGCTCGATTGTTTGCAGCTTTTGTATGACATGCATGATATGATGAATTTAGACGCGAGGGAAAATGTTGCTATCCTTCCCACAGACTGGTCTGACCTCAAGCCATTTTGGTATATGTGACCCAAATATTTCAAACAGAGGTTCTTTATATTTACTGTGGGCGACTGCATGTGTGTGAGGGAAAAGAAAGAGCCAATTGATCTGAGACTGGAGACACAAGTGTACACACAGAATGAGGTTTTCCAATTTGGGAAGCAGAATAAAATCCATACGCCACTTCATTTCATAATTACAGATGCAGCTTAAAAAGGCCAGATCATGTGCCGCAGTTTCTCATGTAATCATGTTACTGCCTACTGACAGAAAGAAGTCTCTGCTGCAGCCTCATTTCTGGCTGTTTAGTGGGTTTTTTTTTTTAACATTTTCTGGACACAATCTGAGTCCTTGTTCAGATAAAAGTTGCAGCTTCACCTTTGTCGTTACTCAGTGTTAATGCACAGGACACATGAGCCATCCTGTCTAAAGTGGGTGAGCAGGAAAACCGACAACACTGCCTGTAGCTTATCTACTGGTTCCCACAAAGACTAGATATTCCTCTAGACAGCAGAGCATTTATGGCTTTTTTTTTTCTTGAAATAAAATGTATATATTACAGTAACCCTTGAAATAAAAACTACAGCTGACTGTCTTTGAATCCATTGACTGCATTTATTTCTGTCATATTTCTGTTAGATTTATGCTGTAAGAAGACTAACGCTGTGTTTCCATGTAACTGTAAAGTGAATTTAAAGCAAACTTTTCAAAAAAAAAAATATAAACAGAAAATGAGATTTGCTTCCATTAACTGTTTTGAAATATTGATCTGTCGCTGGAGGGAAAATCAGGGTTGGGGGAATTTATCTTTCTGAGACCATGAGGGACTGTATAAAAACATTCATGGCAATTTGTCCAGAAGTTATCAGGATATTTTCAGTTTTACTAAAAGCAGTGAGCTGACCCAGGTTGCTCTCCCTGGAGACGTCTAAATCCTCCTTCTTGTGACCTGTCTGGCCTCATGCTCGCTGGATAGCGTGCAAACCAGCGAGTCGAACCGTATCCTCTGCCCTGAACCATCCGGTGTACAGCCCCTCCTCTAATGATGCTAATAATACAAATCAAGGTAGTTAAACTGTGATTCTCCCCGTGTGGGTGCTTATTACTCCCCTTATGTAATCTGTGCTGCTCCCAGAGCCCTGCTTCTTTATTGGGAGATCTTTGAAACGTTGCCCGGAGCGTTTGAAACAAGGCAAAAGGTTTATTTAGGATTCTTTTTCAAGAAAGCCTTGACTTTTAAGCTGTTCTTTGGGTGTGGGCTACTGAAACCTTGCTCACATTCTTAAATGTAGGCAGCATGATTCACAACAAGAAGGATTTATTTGAAGCATTGGACATTTACCAAGACTGTTATATTTAGCAAAGCAATTGTTCTGTTGCTTTTACCGTGATCTTTTACCTGCTAAAGTCCGGTTCCCAAAAGTCTGTTTATACACCTGTTACTTTTCACTCTGCAAATCTGTGGTTATCAAGCCCTTGAAAGTGGACGGTGTGAACCTCAGCAAGCCAAGTATAGAATCTGCAGTACTGAGAGCTCCTTTTTTTTTTTTTGCACTAGAGAAACGACAACATGAACACCGGGTGCAGGAGCCGCGAGTGTCAGTTTGTGAGGAAAACGGTGTATTTTCGGTCTGTTTGCTTTGGCTATCGACGCGGAGGCCAACGTCTTGGTGTCTTCCATGCAAAGTCTGTCTGGAAATAGTCAAATAAAATGTTAGTCTGAACTTTGAGAGCAAACAGTCTCTGGGGAGCTTTGGTTGGCCTCTGAGAGCAAACAAGATCCCAGTTAGAAATCAAAGCGTGTTTTGTGCAAAACAATTATGTCCAGCACGTGTCTAGTTAACCTGAGGCCAGATTGTTAGGATACACATCGACTGAGCATGTAAACATATTGCTGTAATTTAATGTAATATTACATGCAGAGCCTCAACAAATTTTAAGGGAGTCAAAAATGCTGATGCACAGTGCTAGAGTTATATTGAAGACACCTCTTGACTTCGCACCGCTGTCTGTAAAGCTGTGAAACACATTCTGCCACATGCGCTGCACAGTGCTGAGAATATTGTAAACAGTAGAGGGTTAGGCTGTAGTGTGTTTGCCATGTGAGATTGCAACGAGCACCCGGTAAATATCAAGATGTTTGTCACATACTGCTGCTGTTCTGTGTACAGCTGGTGTGGCTGCAACTCTGTTCTGACACACAGATTTTGCACAATGTGTGTTTTCATGGATAAACATCACAGTTTTCTAAGCTGTTCGGGCAGCAATGTTCAATTAATTAATTTGTTAAAACACGAGGGCTGCAGATGATAAAAACTGTTTGTAAAAGGGGCAAAGTAAATTCAAAACAAGTGACGACCTGCTGGGTTTAGGGTGTGTCTTCTTTAATGAGGTTTACCAAATCTGGCGCAATTAGTGAAATCTAATGTGTCGGCTGCAAATTTCCGCCACCTCTGAAGAATGTTTCAGGAGTGTTCGTGTGCCTTTAGCCCCTTAAAAATGCGATTCATTTACAATAACAATAATAATAATAATCATGACACACACAAGAGGACCTTTGCACAGCTCGGTACTCAGGCCCTAATATCACATTCTTCTTTTTATGAATGCAAACGTGGCATTCCTTGCAATAAAATGCACCTTTGCACTAACAGCCCGCCTTGATCTGGTGCGACTGGTTTGTTACGGTGGCTAATCTCAGCAAACTTAAGCTAATTATTCTCTTATAATTAACATTGCTGATTGTGTTTACACACCGTATGGCTCTGCTCTGCCAATGTAGAGTTTAGCATTTGCCGTAATATAGCCACAGTGGAGCGCTATCGTGTGCCTTTAAGCTCATCTGCATTTTTTAACCAGACTTCCATCAGCTGTTGTTCTACATTACTAAGGATCTGATATCCGTGTGTTTAAAATACATTTATAAAAGACGAGACAAGCTGAAGCTTCAGCTGTCACGGATTGTTACGACACCTGACGGGGTGACTGGCCCTTTGAGTCGGAGGTTCCCGTCCTCTATATTAGGGAGAGAAATGTGTGGCTGTGTAGGAACCATATTAGGGTGCTGCCTTATAAAGGACATTGATTTGGGGAATCCCTCTGTGAAGTAATGCCTTGCAACTTCTGTGCCTCCATATAAGGGGATTAGTTTGTATATGCTGTGTTCTAGGAGGCTTTTAGGAGACGTATGTGTGTGCAAATAATGTTTTAATACTGCAGTTACTCTGCCATCATCACCTCATAACTTCAGTGAATGAAACAGAGTATTTTACAGTGTTGACTCACATTAATGGTATAATATACACCACTGTCACTAGACAAAGTGTGTGAATCTGACTCTGATATTTAACTACTGAGTCTGGCCTTTTTGGTTAGAAATGCTTGGGAAAGGAAAAGGACAAATCTTCCACACCATTACTCTTCTGAAAACATTTCTGGAACGCCTGCAGTCGGTCAACAACGCATCAATGATCAACTACTGTTTGACCGTCTGGGATACTGAACTTTTAACTTCAATAAAAAGTTAATTCCTCCGTCGAAGCTTTTATTCTATAAGCAACCCATATCAAAGGGATCATATGGCCTTCTGATAATTGGTGTTTTGTTTTGAGGAGATAAGATATGAGCTGTCTTTTTTCTGCACAAGTGAAATCTATTAGTGAAATACCAGTTAAAGTTTAACTATTTTCAGGGCATGGGGTTTATGTGAGTAACGCATGTGACAATGGAGCAGTCAGTCATTACAGAGGTAGCCACGCTCTGCTCACATGCTCTCTGGCATCCTGATCATATTCCAGGACGTCTGCGGACTCGGATGCCCTCCTATACGTGTTACCAACGGGTATATCTGAACAGACCCTCCTCTACACATGCGCACAAAAAAACCCTGATGTCCTGACAGGGAAAACAACCGCTTCACTGGAACAACATGGAAAAAAAAAAAACACTCAACACCAGCAGTTTACTTCTCTGTCACAGGAAAATTTTGGGCTCCATGTAGACGTCTGCACAAACAGATGTGGGGAAAGAAATGACTTCACGCAGACGTTTGCAAACACTC